>NW_005842385.1:28004-65275 GCF_000455745.1 Alligator sinensis | reverse complement strand
GAGTGCCTATAAATTCGTGGAGCAAGGATCAGGCTGTGTACACTGTATCAATGAACAAGAGACTTTTGAGGTGGATGAGAGACAGCAGCTAGGGCTATGCAAAATTTCACCACCCATTTTGTTTCAATGCTGTTTCGAGCCTTTTCGACCTCACAACAGTGAAGTCAAAACAGAACATGCAGGCTCAAAACAGAGTCGAAACAAAACAGGGTAGTTCGAAACGTTTCAAAAAATTCTAAACATTTTGAGTTTCAACCAGGAAGCTGGGCTATGGGCTTACCTTCAATGGCTTGGCTTGCTTCCCTGCAGGGAAAGAAGGAGTGCTCTCATTATTGACTGCGTAGCTAGCCAGTGACTGTCACCCTTCCCTGAGGTCCCTTCCAACCCCAGGGCTCTGCGGGCGGGACAGAAAAACTGCATAAAAGGCAGCATCTTGTGAACTGCTCCTGCTTTCTGCCTTGGGTGACTTATTGAGCTTGCTACCCTAGCAAGAGGGATTTCAGAAAACCTTTTTCTTGTAGTTGGTTTTATTTTATTATTATATTCATTGATTTATTCGTTTGAATTTTATACTTATATTGGATAGGGTTACTAGAGAATTTACTCTATATAGGAATTTACTATATATATTTGTTTTTATACATTCATTCTTTGCACCACACCAATGCTACTGAATTTATATATGGACAGATATATTTCTATCATGTTCATAAATCTCTTCACTGCACCAGACCTACAGTTTTGAGCTTATATAGGAACACAAATACATTTATATATTTATTGAAAAGGAAAACATGAAACACCTCAAGAAACATGGTGGAAAGGCAGGTGGCCACACTGGCCAGCCTTCAAGGAGGGGTGGAAGAGGGGGTAAAAAGAGAGCTGTAAGTCCCTGTCCCCCCCCCACTCCCCAAACTGAGATGCAGCCTCTTTCCTCCAGCTAAAAGGGATGAGGCTGCTACAAGCAGCAAGGAGATGGGAGCAGTGCCAGTGCCACTGCCACTGCATGTGCCTGAGACTGCATCCCCTCCATACTCGGCAGCCATAACTCCCCCTTCCACCCTCACCATGATGACAACCACAACCAGCATCAGCACAGCAGCCTACTCCACCCCTATGTCACTTCCCATGCTGAGCCTTCCAGTGCCAGAAGAAGAGCTGGTGCTGGATCTGGATCTCAGTGCTCTAGCAAGGGAAATTCTGCAGAAGGAGGGGTAATCAGCTGAGTTTGTGCTTGACACCCTTCAACTTTCCCTTCAAGCCAGGTCTCCTTCCACAGAAGGCACTTCAGAGGAGGTTGATGTAGAGGTGGAGGCAAGTGGCTCAGCTGAGTCCACTCCTCCTTTTGCTGTACCTCTGTCTGCTGAGGAGGGGGAAAGTGCAGCAGCATCTACAGATGCACCCACATCCCAGAAGCAAGCGGGTAGAGTGCTCTGGGATCATTTTGAGCTGGCAGATGATCCCATGTATGCTATCAGCCTGCACTGCTGAGCCAAAACCAGCCATGGCAAGGGAACAAAACACATAAGCACCACAGGGATGTTGATGCATCTCCACAGGCAACACCCCTTGCCCATGCTCCTCCTCAGCCTAGCACCAGCAGGAGAATGTCCAAAGGGAAGTTCCCCGATCACTCCAAAGCCCCTGTCCCCACAAAGCAGAAGCAGGCCACCCTGGAACAGTGGGGGAAAGACAGACAAAAAAGGGGGGGGCACTTTCCAAAGGTGAGCGAGCTCACCCAGAGAACTGGGGAGATGCTTGCTGTCAATGATCAGCCATTCTCCCTAGCTGAACAGCCAGGGTTCAGACGGCTCATGACACTCGCAGTCCCATTATACCAAGTGCCCACATGCACCACCTTCAGTAGGACGGTGGTGCCATCCCTGTATGAAGCATGCACGGAGTACTTGAGGGAGGAGCTGCACAAAGTAGGTCTCCAGGTGGCTTTACACTTCACCTCGGATATCTGGAGCAGTGGGGGTGGAGATCATCCCTACCTTCCCTCACAGGGCACTGGTGTGACCAGTCAGGCTGTCGGTGGGCTCTCCTTCAAGCCAAGGTGATGGATGAGTTCCACACAGCAGTAGAGATCATGGGGGCCATGAACTGCTTGGTGCAGGGGTGGCTCGCTGGGCAGGGTGAGCTCACCTGTGGGTTCATGGTCACTGACAATGTGGACAATATGGTCAAGGCAGTTCATGATACCAACTTTGTTGGCATCTGCTGTGTGGCACACAAGTTGAACCTTGTTGTCAGGGATGCCTTGGAGGGGGACAGGGCTGCTGGTGATGGCGCTGCCACTACCAGCAAGCTCATTTCAAAATGCAGGAAGGTGGTGGGCTACTTCCACTGGAGCATCAAGCGGGGCAAGATGCTGCAGGATAAACAAAAAGAGCTGAACATCCTGCAGCACAAAATCATGCAGGATGTGGAGACTTGGTGGAACTCCACATACCTCATGCTCAAGAGGCTGGTGAAGCAACAGAACGCCATCCATGAGATGGCCTTGCTCGGGGAGATTGGGATCAGTGGCCCCTTGAACAGAGCTGAGTGGGATACTATCTCCCAGATCTTGGTGGTCCTCAAGCCCTTCCTCGAGGCCACTGAGATCCTCAGTGCTGCTGATCCCCAGGTGATCCCCAAAGTGAAGGAACTTCAAAGCCAAATGGAGAACTTCCAGGGGATCAATGTTCCTGACTGGGGCAAGCCGCTGTCACCAGACATGCAGGCACTGGGGAGGTGGCTGAAGGAGGGCATCAGGAAATGACTTGATCACTTGCAGTCCAATACAGTCCAGATCCTGGGCATGACCACTAAAACTGCACCCTGCCAGGGTAGGGAGGCCTGGTGGGACTGCTGGTGGCACAGCAGCCCCATAAATGCAAGGACCAACAATCCCCTGGTGAAAGGTGGGTAGGAGGCATCATAACCTCCAGCTAATGCACACACGCACACAGTCTTGGCTGGGGAATGCCCAGACCTGTCATGTCAATGCCCAGACCTGTCACGCCCCACCCCATCCTTTCCCTCACCCCCTGATGCCTCCATTTCCATTTTCACTGACTAGCTTTCTTCTGCAGAGGCTGAAGTTGGCCAGCTCTGATAAGTGGCAGCAGAGAAAAGTGGCAGTGGGGAAAAGGCCAGACAGAAGTGAAAGTGCATATGAAAACGGGGAACTTGTTTTTTTGAAAAATTGTATTTTTCATTAATCTGAAATAACCAGTAAAAAATTACAAGTTTAGCACCTGGTGTCTTGTTGAATCATTGCAAAAGAAATTCCATGGATTTTCATGGATTTAAGAGTGAACCCAAGTGGCACCTGATGGTGAAATTGTTGCAAAACAGAGAAAATCCCATTTTTGGGCATAAGTCAGATACACGTTGAAAAATGAATGCAATAAAAAAACTCTCATGGAAGAAATTCAGGAGCTAAAAATAAAACATGTTGGAGCTATTTTAAATTACCACAATTAAAAAAATCCTAAAACAATAAAATCAGCTGCCAACGTGGATCTGCAGATGCAATTTAGCTAGCTTAACGGCGGTTTTTGTCACATGGACACAGGAAAAGTACAACATGGACAAGCACTCAATGAGGCCAAAAGGCATAAGTATCTCTTCTCTCACAGCATTTAGTAGGACTTGTCAGTATGTCGTGGGAGAAAACTCCCTAGTGTCCGTTGTCTAGCTGCATAGGGACCAGACAATGCAGGTAAAGGGTTAACTGCAGTTTATTTGCTCGAGCAAAGACCATAAACCAGCAAAGAGGCAAAATGGCCCCGACTTAAGGGTGGGGCTGTCTTTTATACCTTTTCTAACAAAGAAAACTACAAGGTTATTGAATATGCAATACTTATGGTAATCATCTCCTTATATGGTGCGTTACAAATCTCAGTACTTTTCCAAAAGAAAAAAGTTAGTGTTATCTTACACATTCTAATCTGTTTTCCTGTACTCCGCTGTACCATCTTCTTCCTTCTGGGCCCTGCCTTATCTTATCTCACTCCTAGCTGCAGCTGGTACTCAGTACACAGACTTAATTTCTGCTTTTTTAACAAAATGGTTAAGGCACTTGGCATAAGAAAATGGCTTGCTTAGCTATCGTTCTGGCTTGTGGTCAGCAACATTGCTAGGCCACAGGTCATGCCTTGTGTTTAGCTACAAAGCTAATACTTTTCAATAATTTAAATTATTGTTAATTTAACAGTATGGCATCAAAAAACTATTTTATTTCAGGGTAAAAACAAACTTTCCCATTACAAGTACAACGCCCATTCTCCATCACTTTCATGCTGCATTGGGCACATTCTGTTCACAGTAAATACTAATTGTCTCATGAAGGTTGGCGTTCCATCAGTTTGAGTTGCTGGGGTTTTTTGTCCCATATCCCGATCAAACTTCTGTCTCTTAGTCATGGATCCAAGCCCTCCCAAAACTGAAAGACTAGCTTAATATCAGTCAGACACTTCCATAATTTCACCTTTCTTATTTTCCACAGGTTTAAAAACATCCCTCGTGTGTTTCCCTTTGCATATAGAGTTAGATACCCATTTGGCTTCATTGCTAATCTCTTCAAAAAAATTTAACCTAAAATGTTTAAAGATATCAATTGCTCCAGAATCACCAACTGAAAAAAGTCTATCTGACTAATTTCCTTTTCACCAGAACATGCTGCTTGCAGATACAACGTGAAGAATTGTTAAAGCTTTCTCCATTTTTTTGTTTTACTTTTCTGGAGAGTTTTAGCTGCAGTGTGGCTTTTAACATATCTTCCCTCAGTCTTTTCTTATTTTCCTTTTTAATGCCTATTGTTTTCAGTGATCACTCAGTTCTTCAGACTTTTTCAAGACATTTGCTTTATTCTGCATCTGATCCAACAGCTATGCATAACAACAGCTTCATAAAATCTTGCTACAGGGAACAGTCTCTAGGCCAGCGGTCAGCAACACCCAGCACACATGCCAGAGTTGCCCATAAAGCCATTTTGCTCACCACAGCACAGCTGGGCAGTTGCTGCCATCCATTGAGCATGGGTTGCTCTCAGCAGGCAGTAGGGAGGCTGCAAGCCCTGCTGCAAGCAGCCCGTGCTCTGTGGCAGGCAGCAGGTGCCCAGAGCCCTGGTTTACTGTGGCAGGCAGCTGGGAGGCTGCAAACAGCTGCACCGGTCTTCGGAGCACTGGCCAAGATCCATGGCAATAGCAGCTCACATGCACCTCAGGACACCCCACCAAGAAGGGGCCTGGGGCAGCGCAACCCCAGTCCCTCTCCTGCCATGCACCCCGAGTGCCACTGCCACAGAGCTGGAGCTAGGGCTCCAGAGCCTGGTGCAGCTGTTTGCAGCTTCCTGGCTGCCTGCTGCAGCTGCCCAGAGCCTAAGTCCACTGTAGGAGGAAACTGGGAGGCTGCAAACAGCTGCACCAGGCTCCAGCTGGGGTCACTGGGCAGCTTGAGTAGGCTAGGCTCCATGGCAGTGGCCATTGCACATGTGCCTCGGGGCAGATGGCAGAGGAGGGACCAGAGTTACACTGCCTCAGGCCCCATCCCAGCCATGCACCCCAAGGCACATATACAGCTACTGCTGCCACAGAGCCCAGCCAGAGCTCCAGAGCCCAACTGGAGCCTGGTGCAACTGTTTTCAGCCTCCCGGTTGCCTGCCACAGCCAGCATGAGGTTTGGGGCAGCTATAGCAGCTGGCCGGCAGGCTGCAAACAGTTGCACCAGGTTCCAGAGCCCCGACATTTGCTTCATGGTGGCAATGGCTGTACACATGCCTTGGGGGACACAGTAGGGAAGTGGGTGCATCTACACAAGATATTTACTGCAGAGTTGACTAATTAGTTCTGCAGTAAAATGTCACCATCTACATGTGCGGTGCTATTAGGATGAAGTAAAATAATTATCTCCACTGTGGGTTAGTGTTTCCAGACAAAAGTACTATAGAATCATAGAATCGTCCTACAGTGCAGTTATTTACTCCACCACAATGCACATGTAGATGATAACGGGGCTGGTGGGTACCCTCGTGCCCCAGCTAGTCCCTCCACAGCATGTTGAGCCAGGGGGGTGTAGTCCTGGGCTAGCAGGCTGACCCCTGGGGCTCCCTGCCACCCGGGGCTGCTCTGCCTCAGCCTACCAACATGCTGCAGTCCTGAGTGCACATGTAAACACTGTGCCCAAGAGCAATAAACTCCAACACAATCTGCACCTGAATTTATTCAGAAGCATTAATTTCACATGTAGATGTGCCTAGTGAAGTTTACCTTCCTAATCAAAGGAAACCATTCTAGAAGAGATCAGGGAGGATTGTTTAGTTTTTACACGTTTTGCTTCAAACAAGCATTAGCACCCCCAGCAATGCTAATAGCCTTAAGAAATACATTGTATAAGAACACACATTTGGCTTTTACTGTTTCTTCTTTAAAGACAAGAATACTGATCATTACCAGCTGACTGTACTTTTTCATAGCATGCATCAATAACATCAAAATCTGTCACCCAAATTTTATCGTGCACTTTCTTCTCCTCTCCCTGCCCCTTGCACTCTCATTTCACTACTACTTAAGATGAAGAATGAAAATCATGATCCAAAGCCCACTGAAGTGAGCAGGAATCTTTCCCATGATTTAAATGGGTGGAAGAGACCCAAGGGTATATTTGAACAGTTCTTGCTGGATAAGGAAAGTTTTGTGTACCTGGGTACAGTTAAGTTATCAACAACTGCCTCATTTTCCCACTTTGGTCAATAATTTTTTTAAAAGTCATAATCTTTAATACTAAGTTTTTTTAGTAAAGAGATGATTTTACAATATCGTTAAACTTACTTGTATTTTTAGCAACTGTCTTGAAATCCATGTCAATGCCTCTCTGAATAACAGTGCAGCACACCAAATTGCTTGGAGCAATCAAACAATTTTGGCAGGGAGAAAAAAGTAGTAGTAGATGCTTGTCTATCTGCAGTTCAACTGATCTGTTACTACTGATACAGTTTTTATAGCACCTAGAGTTTATAGTCTTCTGATGAACCGCTGAAAGGTTCTGGGCATTCTTATCAGTTAATCAGATGGGTGTGGTCAGCAGTTTTAAGTGACTGGCACTTTTTTTTTCTTTTAAGGCAGTTCTGCCTACTTTAAAAATTCCTTGGGACCTTCTAGTCTGTTCACGTAAAAGAACGTACTTTTCCCTTTCACATCATCAAGTACTTTGGTAGGAGTGTTGCCAGCAGATTGAGGGAAATGATTACTCCCCTCTATTCAGCACTGGTGAGGCCACATCTGGAGTACCGTGTCCCTTTTTGGGCCCCCCACTATAGAAAGGATGTATACAAATTAGAGAGAGTCCAGCAGAGAGGGATGAAAATGTTTAGAGGCCTGGGGAACCTGAATCCTAGGAGAGGCTGAGGGAATGGGCCTTGTTTAGCCTGGAGAAGAAGACTGAGGGGGAGGGGGGCTTCATAGCAACCTTTCACTACCTGAAGGTGGTTCCAAAGAGGAAGGAGCTAGACTGTTCTCAGTGGTGGCAGATGACAGAACGAGGAGTTGCAGCAAGCAAAGTTTAGCTTAGATCTTAGGAAACACTTTTTCATCAGGAGGGTAGCAAAGCACTGAAACAGGTTACCCAGAAGAGGTTGCAGACTCTCCATCCTTGGAGGTTTTTAAGATCCAGCTAGACAAAGCCTTGGCTGAGATGATCTAGTTGAGGACAGTCCTTCTTTGAGCAGGGGGTTGGACTAAATAATCTCCTGAGGTCCCTTCCAACCCTAATTTTCTATGATTCTACTGTTCACATCTGTAGCCAAGTTTTGGAAGCTGATAATTGCCTTTTGCTCCTATTGTCTTCCCTTTGAGCTGAAGAGCCTTCTTGTGTTGAAGGATAGCCTTGTGACTAGCAGAATGAGACTTTGAACACCTCAGTTCAATTCCCTGCTCTGCCAGAGACTTCCTGTTTGACCTGCTGCTATAACCATATCTGGAACCTACAACTAAATACACATTCCTGACTCAGACATATATGTATCTTATACAATGTTTACAGAATATTTAGGTGTTTCAAATAGGGTTCACAAAAGCTAGTGCACTGAGTTAAAAGCCACTCAGTTTAACTAATAGAAATCCCTGGGGAGAATAGGACTAAAATCCCACATTTCCTTGAGCATTAGACCTTATTCTGAGCTATGAGAAAACACCTCCTTTTATTTGGTACTTATAGCCCTGAACCTTGGTGCCCATAGCTGTGGCCCTGGTCTGCCTCACCTATCTACAAGAACGAGATTACAACTTGGAGTACAGACCTCAGGATATCACTGAACTCGTATACTTCATCCTCACACACAACAACTTCAGTTTCAACAACCAACACTTCTTCCAGACCATGGCACAGCAATGGGCACCAAAATGGCCCCACAGTATGCCAACCTTTTTATGGCCCACCTAGAAGACTTCCTTAACAACTGTGCCATCAAACCCTTACTATACGTGAGGTACATAGATGATATCTTCATCATTTGGACTGATACCCTGAAGTCTGATTGATTTTCACCAAAAATTCAACAATCATCAGCCTTCCATCAGACTGTCACTTGAATACTCTAACACCAGTATTTCCTTTTTAGACACCATGATCAATATCCAAAATGGTAAAATTCAAACCACCATATATAAAAAAAACCCATGGACCAACGTACATATCTGCACAAAACCAGCAACCACCTTAACCACACCAAGAAAGCCATAATTTATAGCCAAGCTCTCCGGTACCACTGAATTTGCAGTGAGCAGAATACCTACCACCTCACAAATCTGAAAGGGCCTTCAGCCAACAAACACAGTCCTCCAAAGAGATAGATCACACTTTTGAAAGAGCCACTCGGATACCACATAAAGATTTGCTGCAGTACAAAAAGCAAATCCCCACAAATTGCACGCCATTAGTTATGACATATCACCCTTCCCTGGAACCTACATGGAAAATCTTCAAACAAGTGCAACCCATACTAGAAGAAGAACCCATTCTTAAAGAGATCTTTCCAGAACAACCTGTCCTAACCTTTAAACAAGCACT
Organism: Alligator sinensis; assembly: GCF_000455745.1. NCBI lineage: Eukaryota > Metazoa > Chordata > Crocodylia > Alligatoridae > Alligator > Alligator sinensis. The sequence continues at coordinate 56,218 of NW_005842385.1, read as the reverse complement.
GAACCTCGCTAACCTCATCACCAGAAGCAAACTCCCTATGACCCAAACCACACCCAATTAATCCAGACCATGCCAGGAATTGCCACACCCAATTAATCCAGACCATGCCAAGAAATACAAAACCTGCCAACATATCCCCACCCCAGGTTCCTATTCACCTGATTGCTTCTTTGCTGTATTACAACTTTCAGGGTGTACCACTGTCTCCCATTTGAGAAACAAACGTTGGCATCATCAGGGATACTATTCAATACAAGGGTGTGACTCATAGAAGAGAATAGGGCATTTTCAAATCAAGATATTTCATTTTCCAGAAGAAATATTTGAGCTTTTGCATTTTAAAAAATCCTAAATTTTTAATGAAAGGCAGATAGTCTTTATAAAAAATTCATCTGGTCAAGAACTCATTCTTCCACAGAAGAGCAGTTTTATTATAAAAATGCCACATACCCTGCTGGGAATTATACAGACTGGATGTATTAAGGTGTATAAAGAGCTTTGCACTCTAAAGAATTAGCACTAGACAAAACAAAATGATTTCACCAAAAGGGTCCAGCACTTATCCAAAACTGACCATGAATTGACAACTTTTTAGAAAACTGTTTGGGACAGACCTATTATACTTGCAATTCCTCCAGAAGAATGGTACTTGTGTATATATTGCATTTCAGTGCATACTGTCTGAAAAAGGTGTATATACAGTAATTATGCACACAATTACAAGACTATTGTAGAACTGCAGATTTTTACTTAATTGATTTTTTTTCAAATTCCATACTCACCTATGTCCAACTTCCATTATCATCAGCCTATATGAATCCAAGGCAGAATTTTTGCTCTTATTGTCTTCAGAAAATGTACAAAATTGAAAACATCTAATAATTTTTTCTCATTAGCCTTTTCTTTCACTTATTTTCCTCACAGATACTGTCTTTCAATGTAAGCCTGAAATTAAAGTTTGATCTTTCTGAACTCCACATCTAATTGTGTGTAACAAATATTTTCTGTAAGAAATAACGAATTAGGTTCTAGCTTCCAATTTTGATTTTAAAACTGGTGGATGTTAAATGGAAAATAATCAGTAGAAGAGGATGTGGACACTTTTTTTAGTGTTGGTTTTTATATGACTAAATGATAAAAAATACACATCTTGTAATTTGACAATTAGTGATTTAATGGACAAATAATTATACACATCATTGACAGGTGAATTATACACATCGTTGACAGCCTTATCTTATCAGAAGAGCAATTCATTCTCACTAGTCAGGCTTGAACATCTAAGACTACTAGGAGTAGAAGGTCACACTTTTTCACGTTTTAAAGTTAATTCTTCCTGGGTGTGCATTTTAGACTGGTTCCTCAGCCAGGCACCTGCAGTAGTCTTGTCCTGACTATAATGTCTATAGGATACATCCATACCAGCATTAATGTCTATCCTTAAGTGTCCCCCATAATGCCTATCCTTTGAGGATCTCCAGAGACTGATGATTTGCAGTGATACAACTGGAACACACCTACAGGTGTTGTAAAATCAAGAAGCCAATTTTTGTCTTCGTGATTCACCAGCACAAACCCACTGAAGTAAGTTAGGTATGACAAATCAGAGCAGTTCTGTACAGCAAACAGAATTTAACTAAATAGATAGCACTGCAGATCATTCTTGATGAACCAACTTACATTCTGCTAATGTTATTGCCTTTATAAAGAAAAAGCGAGAAAGAGGTTTTTAAAGCAGCTGCTCATATTTTTTGCTTTAAAGAAAGGTATTCAATATAACCACCAAAATAAATTCTGTGACAACCATTTTGGAGAGACAAAATTTTCATTTGGCTTTCAGACACCTTCTCTGAGTATCATGTATTCTCCAGATTATTGCTTCTAAAATGGTTGGCTGTATGCCTTCCTTACCATTGACAACCCTTGATCTGGGCAAGTCCTAGTGCCCATGAAATATTCATTTTCTAGCTTCTGACTGTTTGGGTAAGTGTCATTTTTCTGTCCTTATCACAGTATTAGACTCCTCAAAACAGACTGGCTCACAGGGGCTGATTAACCTGTTTTTACTTCAAGAACAGTCAGTTGGAAGAAGAGGCCCTGGGCCATCAAGTTCCTTGCAGTTGAAGGCATTTTTTTACCCAAGTACTTCTAAAAATCATCCACTCCAAAACCTCACAACTAACAAAAAGGCATAAAGCCAGGAGACCTGTACTACAAGCTACAGATAAAAACAGGGGAGACAGATGTTCAGTCAGTGCCATGCCACTGAAATGATAGGGAAGTAATTGGGTTACATATGCCAGGATCCTAGGAAGAGACCTGTACTTCATGCTGCAGAGGAAAGTAACACCCCCTCTCCCCCAGCAGTGTAGGGATGCAGTTGAATGCCCAGGGCAAAGCACAAGTGACAGCTTCAGGTTGCTTCTGTGATCATAAACATGAGGCTGCTGGCAGGACGGTTGCCCCCATCACCCCACTAGTTATGTCACTGCCTCCCCACCAAACCTTGCCAATCTGACCTGGGGGTAGGGAGGAGGAAATCCTTGTTGACCACCAAACTTGCTCTGAGCAGAAGAGCTAGACTCTTCTATCCATAAACATAAAAACTTTTTCAATGCTATTAGCAGGAGCACCATTGCACCCCTGTCAAGGCTCCCAGCCTTTGCTGTGGTCAATGTCTAAGGTTGTGAGCAAGTGTTCATCACACCCCGTCTAGATTTAGGCAGCTTCCTTTAAGGGAGGGGGAGGGGGTCCTGGCACGCCCTGGGAGTGGGTAGGGAGGAAGGGTGCTGGCAGGAACAGGGGGGCTAAAAAACAGTCCAGATATGGTCAAGGGGATAGGAACAGCACAGCAACAGAGCTGGGGCAAGTGGTTGGGCTTTCCCAGTCCTGGGGCAGTGCTATGAACATGTGCAGGTGTTTGATAGATTGGGTTAACCAACTCCTAGACTGAGTTGACCTTTTCCCAATCTAAGTTAGTGCACCTCCTGAAGTGAATTAACTTCTATCAGGCAAACCATTTTTGGCCAATTTAAATCTTCCGAACATCTGCACAAGAGGGCATTCAAATAGACCTAACCCTAACTAGGTTGGTCTAAATGTCCGTACCTTAATGCAGCAGCAGCAGCAGCAGAAAAACAGAAACCAATAGGTGAAAACATTACTTTATTGGCTCCTATATATAGCCAGCCTAAGCCTTGAAAATCATGGGATTTTCAGGAACCTATCACATGACAAAAATCTTACCTGTATACCCCAACACAGGATTGAAAATACTTGGTTTCATATATCCTGTGTGCTGACTACGGACCCAAGAACTCTCTATATCATCCATTCCATAAACTTATTGAGTTTGATTTCAACGTGTATTGATAAGTTACAGCGATGAAAAATATGCCTGGAACCAGATCAGACAGACAACCTGTTATCCCAGGATTGTTATTTGTAATATATACCATGACAGTGCTTCACCACAAGGAGGTAGGAAAGCAAGTAATAGCTTTTTATTGCATTGAACAAATCAATACCCTAGGAAAGCCACTACAGGTGTTATTGCTGTCAAAACACTTGAAAACTTGTATATTTTTTTCCAATTCAATAAAGTGATTGATATGTGGGCACCCTTACAGATTATATGATTTAAAATATTGGAGTAATACCAGAGTGCAGTGGGTTAATACAATCAAAGAATAACATCTACACACTTTCATTTTTATTTTTACACTTCACGTGTGTAAAGACAAAACAAAACATTTTTTAAAAAGAGGAGAAAAAGCTAAATATTTGTGTCAATGTGTGCGAACAGTTAAGAGCACCATCTGCTGGCATGTCAGAGTAAGTTCAGAAGTTTCTAAGTTTGGTAAAACTTTTGCTGTGTGCCACTGAGAACAGCTTCCAAATGAGGCAAGTTTGTGCCCTGCAAAGGAGATGATTGAAAATACTTGATAGAAAAATTCCCAGACAAAATGCAAGTGTTCAAAAAAATTCATTTTGGTCCAATGTTGTGTTCTCATGAAATAAAACACCAAAACAAAACAAAACAAAACAAAAAAACCCCAGATTTGTCTCTACCTTTTTCCCAGGGAAAACAATATTTCCTCTACCAAATCTGTATAATTTGTTAATGTATTTATTTGTTGAAAACCTGAAAAAATTGACAGAAAATTTGGAAACAAAGTAAGTATTTTGGTTGAATTCAGGGGGGGGAGATATATATATATATATATATATATATATATAAAATGTAATATACAATATTATATTATATTATATATCATTTGAATAATGCCATGTGTCTAGAAGATTAGGTGGGGTCAGGCCTATGACCAGGGACAGCACAGGCAGAAACAACAAGTAGGCAACAAGGTTACTGAAGTCAGTGGAAAATTTGCATTCATTTTTAATGGCTTTGGATCAGGGCTTTAAATTCCTTGGCGTTTTACCTGTACTTAGACTGGGAGTTGGCATATATATATCTGGGTCAGAATCTGAGCATTGTAAAAGCAGAGCAATGCGAGCCTTTGCCAACCCTCCTGTACTTTTTCTGAGCTGTGTTTTATGCTCCTTATCCTCAAGAAAGGTTTTAACTGGGAAGTAATAATTAACCTTCTAGCTAGGTAACTTGCTTATCAAAATTTCATTTGGAAAAATATTTTCTTTGGAACTTTTGATGGCATTTGCAAAGGTATCCATCTCATTGAAACTGCTATTGCAATAACTCATGGCAAGGAGGTTCATAAATAAATATAAAATACACCAAGCTACTCCCTCTTTTGTCTTCAGTTCATGCATCATTTTTTGTGTTTTGGGGCAGGAGAAGCAGTCATTTAATAATAGATAAGACCAATTACATATTTGAGACCCAGTTTGCAAAAAAAGCCTCTAATTCAGTATATGCAACATGCAGCATGCAGTTTTGCAGGCATAATCATTTAGGAGTAAAACAGACTTCAGCCAATTGCCTGAGTTGTAGATACAAATAAACGTTTTCATCTGTACCTGAGAGGCACTTCCCTACATTCTACTTAGCTTGCCTAGTCTAGCATACAGAAAATTGTGCAATTGACAACAGATGAAAATTAGAGAACAGATGAAGACTGCTCTAAAGTACTGGCCCTCGAACATTTATGAGGTCTTCAAAACCTCTCCACATAATAACACCCTACATATTTGTAATCACAAGTCCGTTTTTTTTAAAAGCTTTTTACCCAAATATTGAAAATGTCATTAAGTCAACCCCACAAGGGAGCACTCATCTGTGGATTCTCGTAAGTTATTTTTTTCACAAACTTTCAATAAAAAGATTGAAGTACAGTAATCAGTAGGGGTGTGTGAAGCAGACCATATTCAATTAAAATTTGGCCCAATTCAGGGGACAGTGATTCAATTCATTGTTTCGGATCACTGTCCCGATTCAATTTGGCCAAATCCAAATCTGAAGATTCAATGCCGATTTGGAGAATCAGTGATTCAGCCATAGACACAGTTTTAAATGTTTTTTCTACATTTCACGAGCCGTCTGGTACCTCGAGGTACCAGGCATGGCTCGTGAACGCTGAGATGGTGGGATGGATGGAGCATCCCACAGGAGTGCAGGCCCCGCCCCTCCTCCCCCCACGTGCTCAACGGCTGACCTGGAAGTGGACCGGAAGTGCTTCTGGTCCACTTCTGAGTCTGCTGCGAAGCACACTGGGGACCCTCCCCACCCCACCCCTGTGAGATGCTCCATCTGCCCCACCATCTTAGCATTCACAAGCCTTATGGTACCTTGAGGTATGTAGAAAAAACATTTAAAGCTGTGTCTATGTCTGAATTGTCAAATCTCTCTGAATCTCTTCAAAATGATTCAGAGGGTTCTGATTAAATTTGGATAGATTAAAGGGTCTCCTGATTTGATTCAGATTCAGAGTTTCGGCCACCGAATTAAGCTGAATTTCTGCTGAATCGAATCAGCAACCGAAGCTTTGCACAGCCTTAATAATCAGTGAATGAAAACTCAAGACCAGCTACAATTATTGAGGTCCTTGGCTAACAACTCACTCTAGAAATAGTTTCTGTTATATTAATAAAAAAGGTTTCTGAAACAAATGCAGAACGTTTAATGGAAACATTATATTCAAAGAGAATTTTAGACAAAGCTCCATATCCAAGAATAATATAACGAACAACAGAAATCAAAGAGTCAAATGGAAATGTACCCAAGGAAGTGAACAGTAAAGAGCAGGACACAATGTAAGAGGAAGAGATTCTGGAAATGGTGATGATAATGGAACAGCAGCTCCAGAAACAGTATGTAAAAATATAGCCTGTGAATACACAAGAAGACTAAGCTTTGTAAAGGCCGAGGAGCTGGTGAATATTTCAAAGCATCAGTGGTTAAATACTGATGAGATTAAAATATAGAATAAAGAATATCTGAGAAAAATATTTTGCAAATCCAGTTCCAACTCTAGCAGGCACAGCTCCCTCTGAAGGTTGCTTTCATCATGGTTGAATTGGGACTGAGAAGTCTACTGCATAACAAGCTATGAATCATTATGGGAAGCAAAAAGTATAGCATATTCATTCATTTGCCGCTGCTGAAAATTATTGAGATACGCATTTCTAGAGACTCTTAAAGCATACAACCCTATACTTTTCTTATAATTCAGTTAAATGCAACAGACATCAGTCTTTCAAGAGCCTGTCAGGGAGCAATACAATGAAACTACGGGAGGCCAGCAATGTTAAAAAATTGAGTGCGTCCTAACCTATGATTTATGACATTTTTCTGATTAAGTATGTGCAACTCCCCACTTACCTATGTAAGGCAGTGAAGCAGTAGAAAGCAACACAACTGAATGCAGTTTAAAAAGAGAGAAAAACTAGCTCATTTTATACCAGTAGCAACAATTTAACTGTAGGAGGAGCAGCTAGATTCACTAATGGGGAGAGGAAGAGGGAGGTATTGCCTTCTTTTTTTTGCTACACAAAATCACCATTTAAATGGCGGCTTGACATGCACCGGTGGCAATAAAAAAGAGGTAACATCTCCCTCTGGAGCAACAAGCTTCCAGGCACTGCCTCTTCACTGTGTGCTGCCAGCCCCTGGGCACAGTACTATCCAGTTACACCTCTAGTTTTTACTATAATTTTCTTAAATTTCTAAAAAAAGTTATTTTGAACAACCCCCATCAGAACTTTTCTTTTTTTGAAAGCATTAAAAAGGAACTTACTGGTTGTTTTTTTAATGTTTTACATTTCTCTGCCCCACAAAAAACAGGAAATTAACTGAGAATAACACTTTCCAACAAGTAGGTTCCATTTTGGAAGCAGCTTAGATTTGGTTTTGCCAGTCTTCCTAAATTTACGAATGTTGCATTTTGTACAAGGTGAAGTTTTCACATAATGCAGCATCCAAGTGCCTTGATACCCAGTCAAGGAAACAAGGCCTTTCCAGTTGTTACGATGCCTTTTGTGTCAACCCCAGAAATGAGGTGGCAAATCTGATCAGGGTGCCTTTGCTGCTTCATTGCTGCAGCTGGTGGGTGCAGAGCAGATGAATAGGACTTATTTCTTTGGTGTCTTGAGTGAGAACTCTAGTGTTGTGGGGTAGACATACCTTATGCAGTCTTCACTTTCATGTTCAAGTTCTCTGAGTTGCCTTGAGAACAGACTACTATAGCTAGGTCTTCCTCTGTGAAGAGAGGATACTATGCTTCATTTAGCTTGAAATGGAGGAAAGCATTTCTTTGTTGTGTTGCCAGAAGCAAAATGTGTTCAACATATCCCCAAGCAACACAGTCTTCACACTTTAGTAACCATCCGGAAGTTGAATGCATTACTCTTAAATGGTTCTTTCATTTTGTTTGCAGAATAAAACTTATGAATCCTGGGGGCCCTTTAAAATGAATACCAAGCTCAATTTCCCTCTTTTATAGTACTCAGATAACATAGATTACAGTCACAGTTGTGTGTGCCTGATATTTGTAGTCCTATTTCCTGGATGAATTACTAGATTCATATATAAAATACAACTTGAACACATGAGTTCCTTTGTATTTTAAGGCATTATAGGTCTTTGTTTTTGTCCTTCCCTTCATTTTTCTTATAAGTGAAAGCCAGGCTCAACTACTGACTAACATTGACCCATGACTTCTTTTTTTTAATTAAAAATCATTACTGTTATATCTGGGAGACCGGTTGGGGCTTTGTGGTCAGATTCAAACACCACATAACTGGCAAGGATAGTAGAGGCTCCGAAGAACGGATTAAAAGCACACAACTAAAAGAAGTAAGTTTGAATCAGCTGCAAACAGAATAAACTTCCATGCATGGGGCCCATCTATATGTGCCTATTGATTCGCAGCAATAAGCCCCTCTGGAGCTTATTGCTGTCAGATGCCGCACATTGAGCTGGGGCTGAGCATCCTCAGCTGGCAGGTGGCGCCTGGAGCATGAGAGTGCTTCAGTGTGGGGCTAACCAGCAGGCAGCCCTCACACTGAAGCACCCTTGTGTCCCAGCCAGCCCCTCCAGTATCTACATGTGCACAGCTGCAGAATTTTTTTACTCTGCAGCAGGATAGTACTTGTATTTACATTTACATGTACCCTGCTGCGGAGTAAATTAGTTTACTCCAGCCTAATGAGGGCACATGTGTAGATTCTGAGACATTGCAGGCATGGTGTGTAGATGAAACGGGGGCCCTAAATTGAAGCAGTGGATTTTTAAAAACACCACTTCAACTTAGGGCCCTTTAAACCCCGGTGTCATGCACACACCCAAACTTCCCTGCCTGTCCGGCAGCAGGGAGAGGAGGGCAAGCTGCTGGTGGGTGGAACAGTCCCTGGGCTGTGGGAGGGACTGGTGCTTCCCTCTGTGGCAGCAGCGGCCCCCGCCCCTCCAGGTGGCACCCAGCTCAGGCAGTCCCGGGGTGCACCGCAGCTGCAGAAGGAAGCACCAGGCCCTTGCACAGCTCAGGCAAGCAGGCAGGCAAGCTCCAGGGTGAAAAAAAAATCTTAGGCAGAGCCTGCCTTCCTGGGCTGCTGCCAGGCCGCCTGCACAGGCTTCTTGCAGAGCCCCTGAGCTGCATGGAGCCTGGTGCTTCGCTCCGCAGCTGTAGGAGGAGTTTTAATTTGCTGCACCCCAAGTCATTTAAGGCGCATTACGCTGTCGAATTTGCTACAGCAGCTGGAATTATTGCACAATATGCCACCAACATGTGCAAACACCAACACCATTAAAGTGGTGCAAAAACATTTAATCCTCTTTCAAGTGTCATGCACACACGCCCCTCGCTTTGTCTACACATGGTCTTACTGCATAGCTAATTAGTCTACTGTGCAGTAAATGACTTGTGTAGATATGCCAACATATACATAGATTATTATGATTAAATTATGAAAAATGGAAAACTTACAGTCTGGCATATATGTCCTTTTGAGTTTTTACATGTCAGCCATAGCGTCACTTATGGAGGCCCTTATTTTTTTAACTCGCTCCTTGGTGGACAAACTCCTAATGAAGTCAGAAAAAAACTTGCCTTAGTAAAAAGGAGAGATTGAAGACTAGGCACTCAATTCATTCATTGTAAGTATAATAATCTTCAATATGAAGCTTCAAACTGAATAATATACTTTAATTGAAGTGGACAAGAAACAATCTCTAGTTCGTCTGTACTTTGAATAACAGGAACATTGAATTGTAAGGAATCTCCTGGTTCAGAGATCAGTCTTCTCTCATCACAGGCAATCACATGATACAATCCCTATGCCATTTAACTCTAGTCATACCGTTCACTACTTCCACTAGGAAGTTGCTCCGGAACCTCACTCCTTTGATGTTTAAGATCCTTTTAAATTCTAGTCTGAACTTATTTATTGCTAGTTTATACCTTCTTGTTCTTGTGATAAGCTGTTTTAAGTTGACAGCAATTTCTCCCTCCCTCATGTTTTCTCTTCTATTTACTTCCTGTGAATACAATATACTCTATTGCACCTTTCATTTTGCTAGCATAAACAAGCCTTGTCTCACATGACAGAATCTCTGTTCACCTACAGTCCTCCTCTGCAACTGTTCCAATTTGAGTTCATATTTCTTGACTATGGCTGACTAGGACTTGTACATGGTACACTAGGTGATGTCCCTCCTGTGCCTTGTAAAATAACATTGGCTGCCTATACAAGCACTCATTGTTGGTCTAATTAGAATACTGCAGCATCGCCACAGTGTCACATGTATTAAGCCCCACCACATTTAAAAATGGCCATGGGCCATTTTAACTAAACTTTCTCGAATTAGGTTTAGATAAAGCATCCTGCGGCCATTTTTAAACACACAGGGGGCTTAATACACATGACACTGCAGGGTTTTAATTAGAGGCTGTCTGAGTGCTGCTCTAATTAAAACACTCTCCCCTTCACATCCAAGCATCTGTATAGGCAGCCATTAATATTTTACTGCCCTCTGCTGGAAATATCTCACCTGATACATGCTAGGATCACATTGGTCCTACCTATAATGGCTTACAGTCACTCCATGATTGCCATTACACCCAGATCTTTCTGGGAATTCTATCTGAGGAGTTTGCAGCTTATAGTACAAATTCTAACTAATAGTCCCCTTGCACTTCATACTTACTCTTAAATTTCATGCCATTTCATACAATAGCCCAGAAAATGTCATTAGCACTTCCTACTTTTTGAGCCAAGGTAATTCAGGTAAATGTTGAATGAGATCTATCCTTGAGGAACTCCACTAGAAATCTCACAAGTAAACTACTCACAAGTAAACACTCCTGGGTAAGTGTCTACATGTGCAGGGAAGTGGGAGAAGATTTGCTGCTAATGGCAGATAACTGCTCCCACTTCTTGGGACCCTACAATGGGCCCCTGCTGCCACCAGGGGGAGCTCTAGAATCCCCCTGGTGGTGAAAGGGGCCCATTGAAGGGTCCCAGCTGCTAGCCCATGGGCTGGCAGGGGGCATGGGGTTGGGACATTGCTCCCTGCCCCCTAGTGGCCTGCCTGCTTCCCCAGCAGAGACAATGTTCCCTTGCCCCAGAAATGCGGAGGTCCTGGCCCTGACTCCCTGATCAGGGCTGCGGACATGGAAAGAGCTTCAGGGAAGGGGCAGGTCCCAGCTCCCTGCCCTGATCTGCCAGTGGGGCAGCTAGCAGGAAGCCCCTGGCTTGGTGGGGATTCCCCAGACAGCTAGGGGCTCCCTAGTAGCTGCCCCACCTAACTGAGACAGTTCCCAGCCCCAGCTCCATGATCAGGGAGCTGGGGCTGTAAGATCCTTTTCTCCCAGCACCAGCTTTGTGACTACAGGGCCAGCGCTGGGAGATCCTTATCTTCCAGCCCAGTGTCCACAGTCATGAGGCTCGGGCTGGGAAATAAGGATCTCCCAGCACCAGCTCTGCTGTCACAGAACTGGCACTGGGAGAGAAGAAATCCCACCCTGAGTCCCATGACTGCGTAGCTTGGGCTGGGAGATAAGGATCATGGAGCTGGCACTGGGAGATGAGCATCTCCCAGCCCCCCGTTCCTGAATTGTGATGGTGAAGTGGGGGCGGGAAGATCCTTATCTCCTAGCCCCCACACCAATTGAAATCTCAGAGCAGGGGGCTTGAAGTTTCCTGCTGCTGAGGCAGGGTGACACAGTCCCAGCCCGGGTCCCGGTGGTGGAGCCCACTCCCGGGAGTTGTCTGCCGTGGGGGTGGACTCCACTACCAGGACCCAGGCTGGGGCTGTGTCACCCTACCTCGGCAGCAGGAAGCTTCAAGCCCCCTGCTCTGAGATTGCATTTGTAGAGAACAAATTTATTCACAATTAGTTAAGTTTACTGCTCAGTAAGTGTGTGCATGTGTTGACATACACACTTACTGCACAGTAAACTATGCCACTGTGCAGTAAAGCTTCTCATATAGACGGACCCTCAGTGTAGAAAATCTGTTATTATCAAAAAAAGATAACAGTTTGGCACCATCTATTTTTGGCAACCTATGCTGCATTTTATCCCACTTTTCCACTTACCTCCATAAGTGTTTCATAATCCTGCCTTTAAAATTTGATCAGGAACCTTATATGCTAATGAGGGCAGACTAACAAGTTGCCCAGATGCATCAGCAAACTTTGCCACCTGTCTAAATATTCCAGTTCAGGTTCACTCCGTATTTAGAAATACACAAGGTGTATTTGAATGGACAGAATGCAGAGGGCACTGCTGCACTTACTAATTCTACATGCTGTTGGATTTGAAGTCTAAAACTCAACTATCATCCATTTATTTTTGTTTGATATTATGGCTGATTTTTATCTGATATTTATGTTTATTTGATATTTGTGATTGATTTCATTATTATTACTTGCCCAAATCCAAGGGGTCTTTTTAATTCAAACTTACTTTCTCCCTCATAAAAGTAATGAGGAGCTAAAAGTAAGCTTATGAATGATGATAGCAGCAGTATGAGGTATACTTAGGCCCTTAGATGGAACATTAATTTCACTCTTGAATAGCAGTGGTAAGTTTTAAGCATGATGCACAGTGAGTGATGACATCAGCTCTTTAGATTATGCATAAACTGGCAAAGAGTTTATTTTCCCCTCACATTTCTTTTATTCTGAAGGGGTATAGAACAAAGCTCTGTTTCTTCTGCAGGAGATGATGGAATTACTGATACCTTTTGCAGAGCAGAGAATTCATGCAGGGGAAACCTGGCATCCTCTAGAGCAGTGATTTTCAACCATAGTGCTGAGGCACCCTGGGGTGCCACAAGATCTTTTGAAGGGTGCCAGAGGAAGTGTGAGGAGATAAGTGAGATTTTAGGACAAAAGCAGATAAGGGCAGGCACAAGCTGTTCCTGTCTGGCTATTCTCCAACCCCCATTCTGCAATGAAATAAGCACTGTAATAAATAGTTTTGGTCACAAAAGTTAAGGAAGGGTTCCTGAAGGGTGATGAGGGATGCCTTGAGTCTAAAAAGTTTGAGAACCACTAGAAGTTTGAGATCAATGAAAGAAAGAAGCAATTTTCAATTCTTTTTCCATTAATAGAGATGTTATTCTTGGGCATTTTATGAGCCAACTTCCAGCCTCATTCACAGACAAACAAGTCACTCTTTCATTCCAAGCTTGCCTGCACTCAACTCATCCCTCCCATCTCCAGAAATCAGTGAGAGAAAGAGGGCAGATGAGAGATGTGTTCCCACTGGCAGAGAGTGCCCCACGGCACAGAAAACCTCTCTGCTTTCCATTTCTACCCCCAAAAGTAGAATTAACCAGATGAATAATCCAAAATTGCCAACTTTCAGACTGAATGTATAGTGTAGACACACCTAGACCATGCCCAGACAAGTTTGGCTGTGCGGTATGTGGTGACACAGACCCATCTGCAGTGCCACACACTGCTCATCCAAGGCATTTCCCCTGCTGCTACCTTGAAGCATGGGGGGGCAGGGGGGAGAGGGAGGAGGTGACCCCAGGAAATCCCAGGGTCAAAAAACCTGCACAGAAAAAAAACAGGGCAGTGCACGTAGAAGCAGCATGCACCTCCCAAAACCGGAGCCTGGCTAGCCAGAGCCACACTCTGGTGCCAGCCAAGCTCTCTGCTGCAGGAGCAACATAGCTGCAGCTTCCCCAGCCCCCAGGTAAGGCTGATGGGGCTGGCAGAGTTGCTGGTCTCGTCATCCCCTACCCCACCCAGGGCAACCTGCTGTGCATCAGAGGGCACACACATGGGCATTCCCCAGGGACAACTGGCAGCAGCACAAGGTGTGCCCCTGCTAGTTGTCCCCAGGGAACCAAACATCCACGCTCATCTGGACATGGCCCCAGACTCTCCAGCTAATGACCTGGGACAAGACAGTAAGGTTTTATGTAAGGCTTCTTCAAAATTGCAGTAAACAGATCTCCACAGCAGCAGCAGCATACCCCAACAGGGATGCTCCCAAGTGTCCACACCTACCTGCTTCCACTCATATAATGTAAATTCTGAAATGTGGTAGCAAAGCTTCCCAGAGTGTTATATTTTTCCCAGGGCCTTCATAAAAAAAATGACTCCAGCCACAAGTGTAGGAAAAAGTGCTGCCAGACTGGCAAGTACAGAATATATTGTGAACATAAAAGTAAAACTATACATGCATTGGCATTAACAGATTCAACAGAAAATGACTTCAGATTCACAAATCCAGATTCACCATATTCACATATCTCACGCTGGGTCTATCTCCAACCACTGCTCTTAAGCTCACAAAATCCCAGCATCTAAGGAGCAACCATGAAGGTACATCCTGGAGAAGCTTCACAGGTGCCTTTATAGGTTTGGAGCAAGTAGGCTGGAGCCTATGGGCAGGGCTCCTAGTCTGAGAATCCTCTCAAAATCCAGTGTCTGGAGAATATGATCCAAATCTGATGCAAGATTACATGGTCAAGTTTGCAAGTGCTAAGTGTAAGGAATATTAATTGGTGTCAAGGTTATCATGAGCTAATGATTAGTGGCACATTAAGGATAAATACCCTCTCTAATGCGCACTGCTCAAACTCGCCATTAGAGGGCTGGTGACCAGGGGCATGTCTGAGCCCAGACACCTGGGCTCTCCCTGCTCTGGGCAGGAGGGGAAGCAGAGTGCCTGGAGCTGCATTCCAGGAGGTATAAACACATGGTCATGGGGGTTTTATATAAAGGTTTATTAGAAAGCTTTTTAAATTGCAATTAAATAAAAGAGGGGGAAAATAAAGACTGTAGACTCTCACTTGTTTCAATAAATTTTGAGGGGTGGGAGATGGCTGGACCCTGAGGGGCTCCCCTACCGAAGCCCCTAGAGCAGCCAACCCCTTTGGCTTGAGGCTGGGGAAGCCCAGAATAGGCTGCAAGGAGAACAGTCTGGCAGAAGGGTTTGCCCAGGTCTGGTGGAGGGGGCTGCAAGGTGGAGCTCAGGAGCTTGCCTATGGTTCCATCCTGGTAGCTGGGGAGGGGTCTGGTGCCCTGAGCCCCTGATAATGCATAAGCACTTCCCTCTGGGGAAGTCAGGAGCAGCTCGTGCTAATGAGCTGCAAAGGAGGGCTGAAGAGCAGGCCTGCCTTGCTTGCTAGATGACAGCCCTCTCCCTTCCCCACTCCCCTCTCACCAGGAAATTGGGCTCAAGCCTTGGCTGGAACTAGCAGCACCTCCCCTCCTGCGATCTTCCCAGCTGCTGCTTCAAGTTTAAAGTGGCAGTGTCTTCCTTGCAGCAGGTGGGCGGCTTCAAATTTTTAAGAGCGTGGGGAGGGGGAATGCAATGCAACCTGCCAGGGATGATCATCACTGAGGACCCCCACCCCCCAGCCTTACATAGTTCCCTCCAGGGGCTTGCCAGCTGCTGTAGAGTTCAGGAAGGTGGAAAGTTTGTCCTTGAGCAGGACAGTGAAAAAGACTGTGGTGAACGGTGCATCCTGGAATGCTGGAGGATTCCAAATTGGTCATTTCATATCAGTGGAAGGCTCAGAAGTTCCCTTAACATTATCTAGTTAACACCAAACAATGATAATCCCCCCTTGGAGTGGCTTAACTTTAAAACATCTAAACACACTTAGCACTAGTTAACAAGCCTGAATGTGCAATCTTTCAAGTTTTAAGTACTCTTAACAAGAGCTATTTGTAATGTGTCATCTCACCCTGAGTGTGTTAAGTCCAGCTCCCCAAGGACTTTGGACATTTTTACACATGTTGTGGGACATGGTGCCGGGTGTTTTAATTAGCAAGCTACACTAGTTAAAAGTGCCTGCGTGTCACATGTATCAGTGTTGCCGCACGTCCCCGCACTGAAAAAATGGCAGCGGGGCACTTTGAGCTAAAGCTCATCAAATATGTTTTGTTTCAAAGTGCAACACCACCACCTTTTCAGCATGGAGATGCATGGCAACACTGATATGCATGATGGGGAAGGCTGCCAGAGCGCATCAATGTCCAGTTTCCAATTAATTGAGTCTGCTCTGATGCACTAGGTTTCCAGTGCATCAGAGCAGGCTCCACACGCGTGTCTTGGAGCCCTTTGATACCAGGTACTTCAGTGTCCCCTAATGTGATGAAGTGAAGCCAGGCTAACAAAAGCTTATGGCCGTGTATAGATGAAATGGGAGGCGTGCATGCACAACGCTTTAAAGCAGGCTAAATGCTTTTGCACCACTTTAATGGTGTCAGTGTTAGCATGCCCTGGAGGCATATTGCGCATTAATTTCAGCCGCTACAGGAAATTGGGCAGCATAATGCACCTTAAATGACTCGGGGCGTAGCAGACTAAAACTCCTTCAAGGAGTTTTAGTGTGCTGGCCCTACAGCCGTGGAGCGAAGCACCAGGCTCCGTGCAGATCCGCAGCTCTGCAGGAAGCCCTCCTGGCAGCAGCCCGGGAAAGCAGGTTCCACCCAAGATAAGTGGTGAGCCTGATCTTTTTTTTTTATTTCCCCCCTGAAGCCTACCTGCCTGAGCTACACAGGGGCCTGGTGCTTCCCTCCATGGCTGCGGTGCCCTGCAGGACCATCCGAGCCAGGTGCCTCCAGGCGGGTGCCACCTGGAGGGTAGCCGCTACTGCCATGGAGGGAAGCACCACCACCCCCCACCCAGCCCAGGGACCACTCCACCCACTGGAAGTTCCTCCTCCCCTCCCCACCAGAGAGGCAGGTAAGTCAGCAGGGTGTGTGCATGACACGGGGGTTTAATCAACCCTAAATTGAAGCGGTGTTTTTTAAAACCCACCACTTCAATTTCGAGCCCCTGTTTCATCTATATGTGCCATATGTTATGCATCTCTGATTTAGTTAGTCTAAGGGTGAAAATCTACCTTGACTTCTCCCTAATGTTCAAGTCATTCATGTCTCTCACTTCAAATTTATCCTTCTAAGCCATTTTGGGCACATCCAGACAAGCATGGACGTGAGGTATGTGGTGCTGCAAACACATTTGCAGTGCCACGTACCACACAGTCCAGTGTTCTCCGTGCTGCAAGGGCATGCTGGCTGAACATGTGCTGTGCTGTCTTTTCCTCACAGGTTTTTTTGACTCCTGGATACCCAGGGGTCAAAAAATTAAAAAAAAAACCCACAGGAAAAAAACCACGGAGCTCAGCCAATGCATGCTGCTGAAAAGTGGAGCCGGGCCATCCAGAGCTGGACTTCGCTGCCAGCCAGACTCTGCATGGCAGAATCACCGCAGCTGCAGCCCTGGGAGGCCCCCGGGACCCCAGATAATGGTTCTGGGGCCAGCCTCCCCTACCCCACCTGGGGCAACTTGCCCCATACCAAAGCGTGCACGGCACAGGCGTTCCTCAGGGACAAGTAGCAGTCGCGCCAGGTGCCCCGCCTTAACTTGTCCCTGGTGAACCAAAATTCCATGCACATCCGGATGCACCCTTTGAGTTACTTTTGTACTTTATGTCCAATATTAATTTGGTCCACTTTGTTTGCACCCCTGCTGACTATTTGCTTCTTTGCACTTACCAGTCTGAGGCTGCCATGCAGCTACTTCTGGCTCACTGAAGTGCATCACCTCAAAATCCCATAATGAAAAGAGGGAAAGACAACAGCAGTATGAAAGTAATGAATGTGACTAAAAAGATGCAAGGGGCAAGATGGTCTGTGCTGAACATCTGAAGTCTTGGGAAACAGGATGTGACATAGCAATGAGAAGCCCAGTTTTTGCTACCCCTTGGAAGGTCCTCTACCGCAAGCAAAGGAGATGCATAATATCACTGAACCAGAACAGCGCCAGAATGTTTCAGATTAAGCCAATAGACTCCTGACCCAAAAACATTTTGCTCATTATCCCTGTTTAATACAGACTATTTGCTTTGGTACTGCAGCATAAATGGGTACCTGTGCAACTGCGGATCAGGCTGCAAGTCTGAAGTTCCTATGGGCTGAGGCTTGTATGGGCTTCAGGTCAATTGAGGATGGAGTGAGCAGGAATCTGGGGCAAGGAGGAACCTCCAGCCCCATATTGAGTTCTAGGGTATGTCCTCCAGGCCTATTGGTGGGGGATGGATGAATGACAAACTGCAGCCACAGCCCTAGGTGACAGCAGTGGGACAAATAGCTCTCAGTGTTCACATGCATTCCCAGGTTACTAAAATACACTTGGCTTTGGGAAGGAGAAACAACATAGGAGTAGTTCTGAGGAGAGTGTACCTGCACTAGTTGCAATAGAGCCTGCTTTTGTCTGAGTCTACCACTGGCTCTGACCCCTTCTCCCCGGTTTGAAGAGCGGGGTTTACAGCCAACTGGAAACTAGCTGTGGTGTCATGTGCTGCATGGGGGACACAATTCAACCCCTTTGCTCTACACCAACCATAGCCTGTCCCTGCATTCATGTGGCCTTCATGCATTTCCTTCACCTTTGTTTATCACCACAAGCTCTTGAGAAATGAAGGACTGTGGTGGAGCTGATACAGGGCCTGATGCGCTGGGCGGGGGTGTGGAGGGGGTCCATGGTGGTACTTAATGCTTCTCTGCTGCAGGGGAGCTTGGAACTACTAGGCTGGGCCTGCCTGCTCTTGCCCCAGCAGCCTGCTACCCAGGGAACCCCTCCTGCAAATGCTTGCTTGTCAGCCTGGGGTTGGATTTCTGCTGCCTTGTACAACTGGGGCCAACTGGACCCTGGTAGAAGCATGTTATACCTCCATGCGCTGGTGTAAAGGCTGCACAACCACTACGCTGTGCAGAGACAGGCTTGTCTAATATCCTGCCCTAGGTTCATTTCATTAACTCTCAGTCTCTTATGAACACCACCACAGACAGAGTCTACAAACCCTGCAGCTTTCCTAAGAAGTTCCCTGAAGCTTACAGTGTAACTAGTGCTCTTCTCAGGGCTCAGCCTGTGTGATTTCCCCTTCCCAAAGCCAGGTATGTATTTCAGTTATCTGCAGTGCACATGCACAGTGAGAAGTATCAGACCACTGCAGGGTTGGTACCAGGACAACTACCTACACCTTTACTAGGAAAGGCAACAGACTCATGAGAGCTAAGGGTGAAGCCAATCCCAACTACCAATCTATTACTTTAAATTGTGTGCAAATATAAGCCCTCAAGTGGTACTCACTGTTTACTACCTATCAGGACATTGGCTTGTTCTTGCATGGATCAGCCCTCAATGCAGGGCCCAAGAGCTTCCCCCTTACCGGATGGGGCATAGAATTGTGAAACCAGGGGAAAGACCTCCCCAGAAGCCCACTCCCCTTAACACTGAGCCTGTGAACCAGAGCAGCAGGGGGCAGGACCAGCAAATACACCCTAAGGGCTCATTTAGGGCAGGGCATGGGTCCTGTAGGGAGTGGTCGGGGAGAAGCAGACTGTGACCTTACAGAGAGGCCTAAGAAGGACCCCAGCCTATTTGCCAGGCACAGGACAAAATGCTTGGTTTCCCCCTACTGTGATACAAGAGAAGCAGGGGGTGGGGCAGGAGAACAGACAGTACCAGATATTTTTTCACTACCTGTTACTGAGGTTCCCAGAGTCGGGGCCTTTTTTCTGCAAGAGCTCTCTTCTCTACCCCAGCACAACAAGACCAAGGGAGAATCTCTGTTAGAGCCACAGGAGCAAACTGCTCATGGATAAGAAGCTGGGGAAAATGCTGATAATGGGGAGAGAGCTCCCTAGTAAACAATCAGAATGAAGAGATTTGCACATCCCCAGGGAGGATCGGGATGACAAATGTCAAGCTTGCCTCCCTTTGGTCAAGAATAGACAACTCACCCATGAGAACGTGGTGATTTGGCAAGTATGCAATTACTGGCAAACTAAAGCAATAAGATATATTCAAATAAGGAGGCACAACCAAGCAGTGTGTATGGATTTGCATACTGCAAATGTCTGGCTAAGCCCTATAGGATCAGGGTGGGATGGACAGATTTCACAGAGAGGCCTAGAGAGACCCTTGACCTTGTGAGCAGAGAGGATGGGGGCAGTAACCTCAGAGAGAGCTGACATAAGTCTGCAGGGTAAATCACAGGCCCTGATCAGACTTTTATGCGTCAAGGTCTTGGTTTCTATAGCTGTTTCAAGAACACAGCTCCGGACAGTGATAAGATAGCCATAGGAAATACGGACTATTGGAGGAAGCATGCGTCTTTCTTAGCACACATTTTTCTTGAGTCAGTGGCTGTTCCCAGTTTTGTCTCTATCATCCCATTGCATCTTTAACAGAGAAAGAAAAGTGGTGTGACATTATGTGTAAAAGCCATTTGGGAGCCATTAAAATAATCACCTGGCCCAAGCTCCTATAACGAGAGGCCTGGGACAAATTTTTCCCCACCATCAAGGATGACTGATCCACACACCTGCCCTTCAATAGATCCTACATTCCACCCCCTGTTTATCTTGCTTCCTGAAGTCCTAAAAGCGCTCTCACCTGGTAATGTTAATTTAGATTGCAACAGAACAGATCATTCAAAAGACTGAACAGATTCTAGCACTGTGCCTATTTTCAGAAAGGACCATGGGTGTCTCCGGTAACTATAGGAGGTGAGTAGGAATGAGCAGTTAAAACAAAGGAACACTTCTTCTGTCTCAGTGGGTACATCTACATGTGCCCCTGACTGCACAATTGTTACTGCACAGTCATTTAGTACTTACAAGTACTAAATGACTGCACAGTAACCACCATTATTGAGCAGTCCTGGCATCACATGAGTCATTTCGACCCTGCTGTGCAGTAGGGCTGTGCGAAGCTTCAGTCCCTGATTCATTCAGCGGAGATTCGGTGGCCGAATCTCCGAATCCAAATTGAATCAGGAGACCCTTTAACCTCTCAAAATCAAATCAGAACCCTCCAAATTGATTCAGAGAGATTCTGAAAGATTCAATGATTCAGATATGGACAGAGCTTTAAATGTTTTTTCTACATACCTCAAGGTAGCAGGTGGCTTGTGAACGCTGAGATGGTGGGGTGGATGGAGCATCCCACAGGAGCACGGGGGGCTCCCCAGCACACTTGGCAGCAGACCCGGAAGTGGACCAGAAGCACTTCTGGTCCACTTCCGGGTTTGCCAGGGAGTGCGCAGGGGGGTTCCCCCACGCCCTTCTGGCTTAGTGACTGGTGCCTCCTGGGTCTGGGGGGGCACCCGGGGTCCCCCCATGGCCGATCACCAAGTTGGGGGGGCAGCAGACCCAGACATGGACTGGAAGTACTTTTGGTCCACTTCCAGGTTCACCACTGAGCATGCAGAGGGGCTCCCCATGCTCCTGTGGGACACTTCATCCACCCCAGCATCGCAGCATTCACAAGCCACACCTGGTACCTCAAGGTGTGTACAAAAAACATTTAAAGCTGTGTCTATGGCCAAACCACCGATTCCCCAAGTCAGCATCAAAGCTTCAGATTCAGGTTTGACTGATCAGACAGTGATCTGAATCAAGTAATTAAATCACTGTCCCTGATTTGGGCTGAATCCAAATCCAAATTGAATATGGCCCATTTCACACACCCCTACTGTGCAGTAGCAATGAGCTACTGTGCAGTAGCTTGTTAATACTGCGCAGTAGCATCAGCGTCATGGTTCCTACCTGCCAACGCTATGTTGCTGTAGCTCATCCCTGCGGTGATGTAGCATCGCATGTAGATGCACCCAGTGGGTTTTACCCACCTGCTCCAAGACAGACCTACTTAGGTCTGATCTTGCACTCATGGTATCATCTCCCAGCTCCTACATGATGGAGCTTCTCATGAAAAGCAGAAGTGAGGAAGCTTAGCAAGCAGCACCCACCACAGAGAACTCCACCTAGCCATAGGCAGTGGAGACAGGGATCCAGAGCTCCACTGAGTCAGAGAGTGGCAAAAGAACAACCCCAAAGGAAGCTGGAACTGGAGATCCTGAAAAGCCGAAGAGTTGCACTCAGTTACCCTGTAAGAAGAGATGAAAGTTGAGCAGTCTCCTGGACACCTTAAACAGTGACCCCAAAAAGAGATGGATGAAGAGTGTTCTGGGAGAGTGAGTCACCAATAGCTATCCCAAGGATAAAAGGCTGCCAAGGAGTCCCTCTGTGCTGATCAGATTTATCATGAAAAAGTCTACTTCCACCTGACCATTACTGCTTTGGCCAGTTATGTGCCTGACCCCAGCCAGCATGCCCTAGAGCAAGATCCTGAACAGGGAGCTTGTTCACTGGGTCACTGCAAGTGAGAGGTCTGGGGCTACAACATGGGCAGGGGCTGGATCCACACTGTGTGGGGTAGTGGGCAATGAGGTAGAGGGGGCTTCTCCCTGCCGGGACAAGCCAGGAATGGCAAAAAACAGGGTTTTGTAGAGCTTTCTCTTCAGGGTTGGAGCATGGGGAGCAGGTAAAACTGGTAGAAGAATCATGAAGGCTGAAGGGGCAGAGAAGCTGATCTATTCATAGACTCAAAGCCATCCCTTGGGGGAGGGGGGAGGCGAATCGAGGTGATTGCCCCGGGCCCTGCACTTTGGGGACCCCTGTAGAACCGGGCAGAGAGGCCGCAGCCCCTCTGGTGTTTGGTGTTTTTCCCACCCCCGACCCTGTGTGATGAGAATTTCTTTAAGTGTGTTCCGGCCAGAATTTCCAGCCACCCCCACTCCCCCCACGTCCGGTGTGTCACGATGTTCATCTACCCATGTAAGTGTGCCGTGAGACAGGAAAGGTTGGGAAATGCTGCTCCAGCCCATGCCCTGCCTTTGCAGGGGTCCCATGGGCCCCACACAGTGTTAAGGGGGCCCTGCACAAGCTGATTTGTCCCAGGCCCCGCACGCCCCCTAGGGATGGCTCTGCATAGACTCATAGAAAAATAGGACTGGCAGAAACCCTAGAAAGTCATCTAGTACAACCTCCTGCTCAAGGAAGGATCCCTGACTAAACCATCCCAATCAAGTGCCTATTTAACCTATTCTTAAAAACTTCCAGGGATGGAGATTCCACAACTTCTCTGGGTAGCCTGTTCCAATGCTCAGCCACCGTCATAGTGAAAAAATTATTTTTAATATCTAATTTAAATGTCTCTTGCAACAATTTAAGACCACTGCTGCCAGTTTCATCCCCCAAGAACACAGAAAATAGTTCATCTCGAACCTCTTTATAACTACTCTTCAGATATTTGAGGACTGTTATCCAAATCCTTCCTCAGCCTTCTCTTTTAAAAATTAAATATTCCCATTTCTTTTAGCCTTTCCTTATTAATCATGTTTCCCAGGTTTCTAATAATTTCTGTTACTCCCCACCAGCCTCTAATTTTTCCACATCTTTCTTGAATTGAGGGTCCCAAAACTGGACATGGTACTCTTCAACAGGGCTGAATAAGGTAGGAAAATCACTTCCCTTGATTTGCAAGTGATGTTCCTATTAATACAGTGCAGATTCTATTGGTCTTTTTCTGCAATCAGAGCACACATTTGGCTCATATTCGGTCTTTTCCCAGTCTGTATTTGTGATGTGATTGTTCTATTCTAAGTGCAGGACTTGGCACTTGTCCCTGTTGAATTTAATTTGATAGATTTCAGACCATTCCTCCAGGGTATCAAGTTAATTCTGAATCCCAACCCTATTCTTCAGAATGTTTGCAACTCCCCACAACTTGGTGTCATATGCAAATCTTCCAAGTGCCCACTCAAACCCATCCTCCAAATCATTAATGAAACTATTAAACAATACCAGATACAGGACAGACCCCTAGGGAAACCTACTCAATCCCTCCTCCAAACTGGACATCAAAGCGCTGATGACTATTCACTGAGCACAATGATCCATCCAGTTATGTATCCATCTTACAATATTTGTATCTATTCTGTTTCCTTGTCTTACTATTCCATGGGAAAATGCCATAGGCAACAGAGTCATAAGCTTTGTTAAACTCAAGGTATATCACATCCACTGCTCTTCCCCTATCAACAGAGCCCATCACCTTGCCATAGAAGGAAATCAAGTTGGTCAGGTATGACTTGCTCTTAGTAAATCCATGCTGGCTGTTCCCAATTAGCTTTTACTATACTTGGAGGAAAGTAAGTTTGTTATCCAGCATGAGTGGGGCAAGGGGGGTGCCAGTTATCTGAAAAGTCTTAAAGAGGGATGCTACATTTTCTATTTACCAGTCAGGACCTCACCTAACCTTCATCAGTTCGCAAAGAGGACATCTAATGGCTCCAAAATTATCTCAGCCAATTCCTGCAGTATTCTAAGGAATATCCAACCTGGCCCT
Source organism: Alligator sinensis (assembly GCF_000455745.1). Classification (NCBI taxonomy): domain Eukaryota; kingdom Metazoa; phylum Chordata; order Crocodylia; family Alligatoridae; genus Alligator; species Alligator sinensis. The sequence goes on along the minus strand of NW_005842385.1, from coordinate 32,072 downwards.
GATGACTTGAAAACATCTAGCTCCTCTAAGTAATTTCTAATCTGTTCTTCCACTACTCTAGGCTGCTTATCTCCTCCCCTATGCTTGCTGCCAGCTGTACTTGTCAGCTGGTATTAACCATATTCATGAAGAATGAAGTGAAAAAAGCATTAAAATCTTAAGTCTTCTCCAAATCATCAGTTACTAGATTGTCTTCCCCATTCAGTAAGTAACCTACACTTTTCTTGGTTTTCCTCTTATTTCTGACATACTTATAGAATCTTTTTTATTACCTTTCTTTTTCCTTGCTATCTGCATTTCAAACTGGGCCTTGGTCTTCCTGATTTTTTCCCTGCATGTCTATGCAATATTTTTGTATTATTCTCTAGTACTATGGCCAAGTTTTCATTTTTGAAGGATTCTATTTCTTCACTCTTCCACTTTTCCACTCTTCAGTTCCTTGAAGAGTTCACTGTTTAAACACTCCCACTTTTTAAAAACTCCTCCTACCGCACTTTCTCTCTTCACATTGGAATAGTTTGCACCTGTGCCCTTAGTAAAGTATCCTTAAGGTACAGCTGGCTTTCCTGGACAGTTTTTGTCTTTGGACTTGCCTTGCAGGGGATCCTGGCAATGACTTCCCCAAGTTTGTTAAAGTGTGTTTTTCTGAAATCCAGGTTTTATTCTGCTGCTCTCCTTTCTTCCTTACCTTAGGATCTTGAACTCTGTAATGCTGTAATCATTGTCAACCAAGATACCTTCCACCTTCACAGTCTCAACCATTTCCTACCTGTTTTTTGAGCTGCAGAGCAAAAAGAGCTTCCTCTATAATTAGCATTTCCACCACCTGTACCGAAAAGTTACCCCCAACACAATCCAAGAACTTGATAGACATTTGGTACAATTGCCATATCCCAGCAGATGTCACAGTAATTGAAGTTCCCCATGACAACCAAGTCCTGCAACTTGGAAACTTTGATTAACTGTTTAAAGAATATCATCCCCTCTTCCTCCTGGCTTGCTGGTCTATTAACAGAAATGCCCTGTGATATCACCCCTGCTACCTTCCCCTCTAACTTTTACCCAGAGGCTTTCAACAGGCCTACCTCCAGCTGTGTACTGCAGTTCAGAACAAGCAAACATCTTTTTAATGTGTAGAGAAATACTTTCTCCTTTTTTCCTTCCCTTCCCTTTCCTTCTTGATCAAGTTAATCACATACATAACAGTACTCCACTTGTTTGAATTATCCTATTAAGTCTTTATTATCCCACTTACATAATAATTCTGTGATTGTACTAGACCTTGAACGGTTCCATTTCATTCCCCATTTGTGCATCAGTACACAAACATTTTAGTTAATTAACTGAATTCCCTAATTTCTCTCTGAGAACACTGTTAAGGCTTCCCCTATTGTTTCTTTTTACCTGGACTTTATCCAGGTCACTGGGCACTTTATTTACCTCTGGACTTTTGTTTTCATCCCCCAGTTAACTTAGTTTAAAGCCCTCCTCACTGGCTTAACAAGCCTGCGTGCAAAGATGCTCTTATCCCTCTTCATCAGGTGAACCCCATCCTTTCCTACCTTCTTCCTGGAACACATTATGCTCAAAATAGTCAAAGCCCTGCTAACAATATTATCTATGCAGCCATATGTTGAACTTCAGGATGTCTGCCCTTGGCTGGGCCTTTACCTTTTGAATAGAAGGTTTGATGAGAACATCAGCCAAGTCGCTGTTCCCTTCACTTTGTGTCCAGCACCTTGTAGCCACTTGATCTGTTCAGGGTCACCCCTGGCAATATCACTGGTGCCCACACGGATGAGCAGCATCAGGTAATAAAGGGCAACCTTTCCATAACATCTTGGATGTTAGGTCCTGGCAGGCAGCAGACCTCCTAAGCCAGCAGGTAAGGCTAGCAGATGGATGCTTCTGTACCCTTGGTGTCACATGGGTAACACTTAGCAGACGACACCAAGTTACAGAAGGGAGTCACCACCCACCACTTCTTCTTGGTGGCAGTGGTCTCAATTTACCACTCCCCACCCAACTTGGGGATACACAGTTTGGCCTCTGCCACCAATGGAGCAGTTTCCTTCTCTTTTAATGCCAGGACTTGTTATGACTTCTGCAGCCATACAGCTACAGATTTAGAAAAGGACTGCTGCCTGCTACCAGAAGTGACAAACTACCAACTTACACATTCCTGAGAGTCCACGTCTTCTTTATCCCCTAACACCATCTCTGGCTTACACTCTTCCCTTGTCCTGGATGTCTGCTCCTGCTCTGTGCATCTCTCTCGCCTCAAACACTCCCCCATCTGGCTGTCTTTGGCAAGGACATGTTGGCTGCAGGCCTTGCAAAGCCAGACCCAGACCAGGGTGGATGCCTCAGTTGTAATTGCACCCCTCCCAAACAGAACATGCACAGGAAGAGCTGTCAGTGGCTGTGGGTTGACATTGTGGTGTCTTCTAGCCATCTTATTGATTCTTTTATCCCCTCCTTCTGCTGTCATTGCAACCTCCTAGAAATTCCTTCTGTCTCCTTTGCCTGCTTTTGCACAAAAATCTTACAGTGAAGGAAGGGTGGCATGCAGCAAAAATTAGCTGTGGCAAACTCCCTCTGCAAATTCCTATTCAAACTACCCTGCTTGCTTGTTCCTAGTGCCTCTGCCTCCTGGGCTTCTGATGGGGGACTAAGCCCCCATCTCACCTCTTTTCTTGCAAGAAATGATAAATGAACTGCCAAAGGGGAAGCCTGCCCAACCACATTGTGGTCTACTGCATTCCTGAGTATCTTACTCTGGTACACCCTGCCTTATGACTGATGACACCTACAAGCTGTGGAAATATTTCCCTGCTGGACTTCCCACTACAACCAGCCCATATTAACTCTTCGGAGAAATGTGTGAGAGAGTAAAATAACAGACCATGCTCCAAAGTCTGGGGGACAAAAGGGAGGCAATATTTCATAATTCACCAGTGCCAAACAAACAGGCAAGAAATCTGGGAACTGTGACATGTTTTTAGGGCAAAAAGAAAAAGCCAAAAAAATCTGGGGAAGAGAAGTCCAGGATGCTGCAAGGATGCAAGAGTGCATGGTCTCTAATATCAAATATTAGATATCTAATACCTAAGGTCAAACTCAGTGGCCTGCAGGTCAGATGAACGACATGGGACCAAACCTCAGGCCAAATGAACAGCACAGGGCTTCCCTGAAGGCTGGATTGGGCTCACAGACACCTCATTTCCCCTAAAGGCTAGATCCAGTGCTTTCAATGCCTGCTCCAGCTGGTGACACACAACATGGGTCCCAGACTGGCTGGAGCGGGTTCTGCCTCCAGTGTAGTCGCAGGCCAGCCAGAGCAGGCACTAGATCTGTCAAGCAGGGAACCCACAGACCCCTGTCCCCCGCATACTGAATCCAGCACCTGCTCTGGCTGGTCCAGGACTGTGCTGCACATGGTGCCTGCCCAAGACCGACTAGAGTGGGTGCCATGTGCAGCTCATGTCTCCGACTGGACAGAGCAGGTGCTGCAGGCACCGAATCCAGCAGGCAGGGGCAGAGGTCCCAGACTGACTCTGTGCAGGTGCCCCATGCAATACAAGTCCCAAAGTGGGCCCTGTGCGTGGGCCTGGTCTTGTATACATCACATGCAGTCTGTGGATCCACTTGAGACCCAGGGCAAACACTGGGGGCTGGATGATGTGGCTCCCTGCATGCCGTATCTTTGACACAACTAATCTATACATTTGTAGTAATATTCATAAATATTCTGACATGAAGAGGAACTCCAGTTATGTTCATCTTCATGACTCTCAATCCTTAATGTACTGCCAGCTGTTTCAAAGAACTGTTGGGCCCTGTATTTTAGGGACAAATAAAAAATGAGCCTTGGCAAAAAAAAACAAAAACGGAAATGAGCTTTTAATAAAAGAAAAAAAACTGACATGGCAAGGAGCTGAGGATCCAACTACTGTATAGCAGGTGCATCTGCACGTGCTATTAAGGTGATACAATAAACTGGAGTAGTTCGCACCGGAGTTAAGTACTCCCAGGCACAGAGTCTACATGTGCGCCCAAGACAGCAGG
>NW_005842385.1:11762-27955 GCF_000455745.1 Alligator sinensis | reverse complement strand
GGGCCAGCCCCAGGCTCTGGGTGGCAAAGGGGCTGGCAGGAGCTCAGGGGGCTGGCCCTCAGCTGGCTGGGCTGACTAGGTGCAATTTTTGTCAGGCGGTCACCATCCACATGAGGGTTTGATCTCAGTTAATTACTCTGTTGTAAAATAGCACTGTCCCTGACAGTAGTATCTTATGGCAGAGTTAATTAATGTACTGCTGCCTATGGCACACACATGGAAGGTGATGCTTTATTGTGGAGCTAATTAGTCAACTCCACAGTAAAGCTCACATATAGATGCACCCAATCACAACTAAAAGGGAATGGGAAAATGCACATGCCTTGGTCAGCAGCCAACCTGTGTCCTTCTATAAAAAATCATGTTACAGAGTGGGTGCATCTAGATGTGGCCCCCATGGTGCAGTTGTTACCATGCTGTCATTTAGTACTTGCTTTAGGAAGTATTAAATGGTTGTGCACGGGTTTTTTAGCCACTATGTCACCGTAGCAACATGCTACAATGACATAGCATCACATGTAGATGCACCCAGTGACTAGTAAAAATACCAGGGAAATCTGGCATGAAGATTTTAGTACATACAGATTTTTATTAACTGAAATAAACATGTATTTGTTTACCATTTTTCTTTTGCAGCTGCAGAACCAAGTGGATTTGCAGTAGTTATACTAAGAAAAGGAAATGGCTTTGAAAGAGCTTTATTGGCAGGTTAACCACTGATATCAAGTAAATATTTAATCCTGGACAGAGTGGCAGAGGAAAGAAATGAAAGCCAGACATTAAATTATTTTATCCTTTCCATTTCCCAAGACGGTTGTAGCCTGTAGCATGATCAGTCTTGTATTTTGTGCAAAACTACACACCCTCCTCCACCTCCACCCCTGAAAGAGCTTAACAATGAAACAATTAAAAATGTATTCTCAGAATGGGAGAGCAGGTGCTTTGCATGGTTGTGAGTGGATGAGCAAGAGAGGAACAGTCTGCCTTGATTGAAATGCATTCCACATTATACTTAGGGGCTCAGCTGCAAGTTATGAAAGCAGTGGAAGTAAGCAGTTAAGAGGTGGAAAAGTTTGAGAATCTCCACTTCTAGAAATAAAACTTCCAGGTTATGCAAATGAATTGACTGTCCTTTGCTCTGTCAATGACACAAGGGGATTTTGTAACCTCAAAAGATTTTTTAGGGGGAGAGAGAGAGAGATTGGTTTGTAGCTTCTCAGGCTCAGGAAGGGCTAGACCAACATTTCTCAACCTGTGGGTTATGACACAAAATGGGTCGCAAGAATATATGAAAGGGTCATGAAGAAACTTCAAAGATGAATCATATTTTGCATACATTTTTTTAAAAATAAATGCTGCTTGTGCTTCACCATATGTGAACAATGTGCATACTAATAAACATGGGTCATGCACACAGGGGGGCACATGCCCCACCTGAGATTGGCCGCCACTGAAGTTGCCACTGGTTTCTGCGGGCAGTCGCTAATCACCACCACCCCGCCCCTTGCCACTGATGCGGTCACTGGCGTCTGCAGGCGGTCTCCACTCACCACTTGCCACACCCCAACCACCGACCCTGGCATCTGCAGGAAGCCTCCACTTGCCAATTACCACCGTCAACACTGCTGCCAGCATCTGTAGGTGGTCCCCGCTCACTGCCATGGTACCCCCCAGTCTTGGGAGGCACCAGTCGTTCATGCTAATAAACAGGGATCTGGGTTTTCCGTTTGCCACAGAAAAAGGTGGATTTTCTCCTTTAATAGAGAAAAACTGGGAAACAGCAGGTTTACCCTTGCAGATTGGCAGAGTTCCAGTCTGCAAGGAGTGACTTGGGGCTGGGGAGAACAGGAGGAGGGTGCACGCACACATGCATGTAGCAGCCAAGCAGTGCAGACAGCAGCTCCCACTGCTCCCCGCAGACAAGTCTATGGGGTGGAGGGGTGGGACTAGATAACATGATGGAGGGCTGGGGGGTCACAGGTGATGTGTTGAGGAGCAAACAGGGAGCACATGCCCCCCACAGATTTGTGTGCCCAGAGCGGGCATGGGACTGCAGACAGACACAGGCAGGAGCCGCCTCCACAGCCCAATGGGCAGGACCTGGCATGGGAGGGCAGAGGGGGACAGTGAGATTCACTGCTGCAGCCACTGCCATTGGAACCCTAGCAGTGCACGGAGTAATGGTGGGAGGGCCCATGCTGTCCTTACTTCCTCCCACTATCAGCCACTTGTGTGCGGGGCTGTGGCAGCCACTTGTGTGCGGGGCGGTGGCTCCACCATGACCTGGCTGCCGCTGCTTCCCTCAGGCTACCTACACTGACCACCTCTCCACCTCCCCTCCAGGGTAGAGCCATTGCCTGAGGGAAGTGGCAGGTGAGAGGAGGCCATGGCAGCATGGCCTCCCTCCCATCCATTACTTACCTCATGCTGCTAGCTGCATGGCTGGTATGGGGGGCTCAGTGGTGGTGGCAGCAGCAACAAGTCCACCACACCACTCCAACTCATGTCCATGCTGGTCCAGCCAGGCTGCAGCCCTGTGCCTGCTGTGGGTGCACAAATCTGGGGAGGCATGTGCTCCCCCCATGTCCCACACCCCCCCTTCCCCACAAACCCACCCCCTGCCTCACACACTGTGGGGGCTGGGGCTTGTGGGTGGGGGGCAGTGGGTTGGGAGTGAGGGGCACCAGCAGGGCTTGGGAGGGAGGGGCCAGGAGCTGTTTTCTCCTTAAACTATTTACTGGGTTAGGACTAGACACTGATGTTTTCAAATGGGTCCTGGTACAAAAAAGGTTGACAACCACAGGCCTAGACTACAGGTATCCCACTTTCCTGGTGAGTGCTCTAACCACTTGTTTCCATTGTTGGGTGGCAGGGAGAGAGGGGGGACAGAGCAACACCCTCACCACACTATAATGGAGCAAGCCCTTCTTTCTACCAAGGAATACTTAAAGGTGTCCCTACAGCCTCAGCTCAGGTGATATCACATTTCAAAGATACACCTGTGCTCAATGTTTCCTAATAGCAGCTCTATGTTCAGAGTATAGTGTATAAGTGTTTTGGATCTCCCTTCTGAGATGCCTCACACTCCCAGTGCCCTGCACTAAACTCTAGTCTCCAGAAGATAGCTAAACATATTTTCACTCAAGACAAAAGCAAATGCAAAGTACCTTAGGTGTCTGAATGCTTTGGGCAGTGCAGCTTCAATTGGGTATTGTATTGGGATAGCGTGTATGCAGATAGATAAAAAGTAGACATATATAAATGGACAAGGAAGCCTGGGGCAATCTACACAACATAATACAGAAGAAATCTGGGCTGTGAGCCTCAATAAAGTATGTCTTTCAACTTCCCTGTGAAAGCAAAAAGAATGCATCAAAGAAAACTTACTCCCTCATCAGTATCTCCTCTTAACTAGAATAACCTGAGACAATTTGATCTGGGTGCTCAGGTCAAAACAGGTAACTATTGGAGTATATTTGGGAAAGTATCAGACATTCATGAAAATGTTGACAATTCTACTGGGCGAGCTCTACGCTCCATACAACTTGAAACTGATTCTCCATTGCTTTGCTGCTTGCATTGTCATTTACATGTGTTCAAAGTATGAAAAATCTGTTGATAAATTCACTGCTTTGATTCGTTGTTTTATTCAAGGCACTAATGATTTCATGTTTGATATAATGTTCAAAAGAAGTGAACAGGTGCTGTACAGTAGAGTCGACTTCACTGTGTATTGATTATTTGCATACTTTTCTGTAGGACACAAGCATTTTAGCCATTCAGTTAATTTTTGCCTGGTTCTTTGCATACTGGATATTAGTTAAGTCTTGGTTTATCTCTAAAAAAGAAAGCAAAGGTTGGATTAATTAAATACTATAAAGATTCAGTAGGGCATGGAAAGAAATTTTGACTTGCAAGAAGCAAGTTATTATCTTCAAATTCTGAATTACTTTTGTAATCTGACAAATATTATTACATAGTTTATCATTATTTCTTGTTTAAAATTAAGAAGCATATTTTACTTTTTAAAGAAACACTTACCATGTTTGCTGTCATTAGCAGCCAGAGCAGCCAATTGGATCATTCACTGATTGGTGCGTCTAAGAGAAAGAACTGATTTGTTACATGTGGGATTTTATTATTTATTATGTATACACAATGCACATGGTCTTTATACTGGTAGGGGCCACTGGCTCATCTAAGAGCTACTGAAGTTTCACATAACTTTAGATGGCCCAAGATAATGCAGAATAGAGCTTTATGTTTCTAAAAAGCTAATACCTTTCTGGACTATCCCAGAAATGGAGAGAAACTTTCTTAATATTATTTTTTACCTGCAGCATATTTTAAATCTGATTTCTTCCAATTTATGTAAAATGAGGAATAACTTTGCATATGATTAGTCTGGTCTATGTCTAAATCTCCTGAGAATGCGTAAAGAACAGATTATTCCAATGTGTAATTAGCTTTCCACTCTCAACATTTGAATGAGAACTGGTTTAAAAAATGCACAAAAGACTTCCCTCCTTCCCCTCCAAAAATTGTTAAATGAAACATTTAACATTGCTTGGATTGTATTTGAAATGTATTTTTATTGATTTTTTCAAAAATAGAAAGTATTTAAATATTTGAAATGTCATAGTTTTGTTTTTTCCTCACTCCCTCACCATCCCCTCCTTTTCTTTTGGCCATGAAATGAATATACAAAAGTGTGATAAAAAATTTTTTTCTTTTTCCCCCCCCCCCCCCCCAACACCTTCCTTCATTGTAATTTTTCAAACCTTCTCCTGCTTTGGAAAAAGTATATGTTACCGAGTCTGTGGGGTACCGCCTGTTCCTTTGGTTCTCGCCTGCCACGACTTTTATCTTATTAAAGGGAGGAAAGAGATGACAATTAGTAGGTACTCATGGAGTAATAACACTTAACCCATCACATGATTCCAGGTGCTTTTATTCTTTCATTTTTTCTTTTACAGCAGCCCAGAACACAGGCAGCAGCCCGCCCTACTTATGTTCCCGAGAGGATCACCGGCTTTGCACTTCTAGGGGTAAGTACTGGCCGGAGTCCCACAGTGCTAATTGCCTCTCTAGCAGCTCATGCAGATGGTGCCTTGTATCTTGCACCAATTACCGCAAAAGAGTAGTCTCATCTGTCCCTCTTCCGAGGGTAATAAAATCTTAAAGTCCCGAATCAGCTACCCTGGATGTGAGCCGCCCCAGCCTGGGCCGACTTATTGGCCGACAATTGCCTTGTTAGTGACAGAGGCTTGCCAGGTCTTTTCTCCGCCTCCCAGTGGTTTGTGTTGGCTCATCTCTGGGAGCTCCCTTGCTGCTCGCGCCGGCACGGAGGGTCTCGGCTGTCTACCCCTTTGCTCTGGAGCCATTGCCTGCTTCCCTTCCGGATCCCAACTGGGAACCGACTCTCTATTGGGGAATGTCTTGTCTGGTTGCTGCCCAGACCTACAACTTCTTCCCCGTTTTTAACTCACCGCCAGTGACTGGAGTCCCGTTGCAGGTATCAGACACCTTTACGGACCTGGCAGCGGTACGGTCCCTTCTTTGCGTCTCAACTCCGTGTTTGGGGTAGTCTTTCCCTGGGGTCTTGGGCAATCTCTCCCTCTTGCTCTCTCAGTGCCTGAAGGCATCTTTCTCAGGGCCTCGTCCTTCCTATATTCCCGGAAGCCAGGTCCCATTGGCTCACCGGTGACGTGGGGAACCTCCCCCCGCCCTTGCCTGGGCATCATGACCGCCAGCTGCAGGGATTTCCCCAAGTAACAGGGCTCTGGTCGGGAACCCTGTTACAGTATAGAATAATAAACATGATCATGTTATAGAATGACATTTTATTTTTTTACATTAGCCTTTCTGTAACTCTTGAAATATGAAAGAAGTTTAAGAAGTTAAAAAGTAGAAAATGAAAAAAAAGAGGCATCTACTGAACTGTAAGCTATTCCTCTGATTGTATTCATTAAAGGGAAAAATGTGAAAAAGGAGGAACTACAAATTTAATATTTTGAAACTTTTGAAAACTGAAAAAATGTAGTCATTTTTACAGTTCAAACAAAAAGTTTAATTTTGGAAATTCTTTAATGAAAATTAACCTTCACCCTGCCAAAGAAACCTCATTTTGGATAAAATTTTCTGGCTGAAAATCTTGACCAACTGTAATTTTAACATTCTTCACTTTTTTCATTTTAGAAGGAAGACCTGTGCAAGCATTTGATCTGAGGAAAAAAAATCTGATAATTTTTATCATCCATGACTCAAAGAGTCCATGGGAATGTATTCATACACAATGGCCCTGGATGGCTTTGAACACAGGGTAGGTTTCCTCATGTTACTTTGTTTTTGAGTTATATAATGAGTTTTCAAGCCAGAGCAGAAATATTTTATGTTCTTTTAAAGAAACGAACAGTTATTATACAAAGACTTCTCCCCAAAACTTTCAGGATTTCTGCTTTCATTAATTGTGCTAACAGTTAAATGAATTCCAATTACTAACTTAATGTTCCAAAGAAATGGATTTTTTTTTTAAAGAGAAATACGAACCTCAGGATTAATCTGACTAGGATAATGAAAACAGAAAAGAGTAATTTCTGGGACCTTGGACTGGAAGTCTGTGGCTTAGTTTTCTCATTTATAAAATGAATTGAGTTTACATTAATTTGCAAAACACATTGAGAGTCTCAAGAAAAGACTGAAGTATTGCTGGTAAAAAGTTTTGTTATAAACTTGAAGAACATACTGCATAATCAGAGTACATCACCTCAGAGTACATTTGCGTAAGCCAGTTTACTCCATTTTCACAGGAGTATAAGCTACCTTGTGCTGGGTCCACACGCACACCTAGTTCATGCCAAGTAGCTAGTCTAATATTAATTCACACCCTAACTTAGTGTGCATTATAGCCGCAGGTCCTATTCTACCTCAAATATACCTATGTCTTTTCTCCCCCAAAAATAAACATCTTGCTTTAGGATTGCATACCTATCCCTGCCCACGCCACCCCAGAGTTGCATATTTTTCCTGTTCTCTCAAAGGCCAGAGTTATGTGCTTCAGTCATGTTAGAATCCAGCTTAATCCAACTTGCTTGGAGGGGAGATGTCCTGTGGGGATTCAGAGCTCTCTGAAAAGAGGTGAACAAGTGTGCCTAACTCACAGACAGCAACATTGATTTTAGTGTAGATCAGAGAGGGAAGGAAGACACACCACTTTCTGCCTCATAGTCCAGTGGTTAGGTCCCTTGCTGTGGCGAAGTGGGCTCCCCAACTAGCCACAGTGCTAGTTTCCCCCCTTACCTTTGGGCATGCCACCCACCTGACTCATCTGCCATGCCTTGTTCTTAATTAATCATGATGTTAATTAAGGCAGGAGGCTGCCCATTCTTGCCCCGGTGCCAGAGGCATTATCTGCAGCTCTGTTCCTCCCCTACACCACAGCCCAAGCCTTGCAGATGGCATCCAGATGACACAGTGCTCCCAGACTACAGCCAGACCTAGCTTAGGCCTCATTGTCAGGCCTCAGACACACCCACATTCATACAACCCTTCTGTCACGAGGGCCTCTCATTCTCCACCCCCTCTCACAGGGTCTCTTTCACACTTCGACAACTTATACTGCCTTGCTTTCTCTTGAAGCAGGCCCCTTAGGCCATAGGTTTTGCCTAGTTCATACCTTGGGTGACAGACATACCATCTTTTGGGCCTCTCCCATGACCCTCACCGGGGTAGTGGCCAGCCAATTACCCAATCGGGTCTAAGCTTGCTCTGGCCCCTTCTGAGGGCAACTCCATATATAAACATACTGGGCTCTCAGCCCTCTGGTTCCCCCCACCCACTTCACTGGGGCTTCTCATCTCCACCCCGTCACTGGGGCTACCCCCTCATTTGGACTCTACATCTGCCACTGACCCCCTTCACCGGAGCTCCACATCTCCACCCCCTCACTGGGGCCATCCCCTCACTGGGGTCCTCATTTCCACCCCCTCACTGGGGCTCCACACCACCCCCTCACTGGGGCCACCCCTCATTGGGGCTACTCATCTCTGCCCCCCTCACTGGGGCTCCACACTGCCCCTTCACTCAGGACCGTGGGCTCAGGTGGCTATAGCCATGCCTGGCCCCAACTAACTTTCCTTGGAGTCTTACACCTCACAGGGCTCAGGTGGCCACAGCTGTGCCTGGCCCCCACTCTCCCTCCTCAGGGTCTTGCACCCCACAGTGCTCAGGCAGCTGCAGCTGTGCCTGGCCCCAGGTCTCATTTCTCGGGGTCTTGCACCCCACAGGGCTTAGGTGGCCATAGTCATGCCTGGCTCCAACTACCTCCGGTGTTACATTAACCCACCCAAAGGTGGGGGCTCAGGCTAAGGCGCCCCTACCTGCCTTTCATTGGGGTGATAACTGGCCTGGCATTTCCAGGGGGCTCGCACACCACTGAGAGCCCCACCAGGCCACCCACTCCCAGCAGGTGCAGTTTTAGGTCATGACCAGGACCAGGAGTCTCCAGACTATCCCCTACAGTTCCTGCCCTTACCTCCAGAATATTATGGAGCCTTGAAGCCAGGCCAAGTTACTGCCTGGCCTGCTAGCAATGAACTGCCCTGTTTATATGGGCAGCCAGAGATCTAAAATGGCCACCGCAAACAAGCACCTGCTGGCTGCTTGGCTCTGCTCTTAAAGTGGCAGGCACCAACAGTGCCCTGCCACACTTGCCAAGAAGTGAGAGACTTGGATTTAGGCCCCTGAGGAGATTTGAACTCGTTTTCCTCTCTTTCCATGGTGCTCTAACCACTGGGACATGTAGGGTAGGACGGAGGGTGTCCTCCACAAGACACAAGAATGAATAATTCATGAGGCCAGAGAGGGAGGAATCAAAAGGGAATATGACTCTGTAGCCTACTGAGGTGGGTAGTCATTTGCAGAAGATGGAGCCCTCGGTTTCGTCTCTAGCTCCCAATGCTTTTCATGAATTTCATCCAATGATTATTTAATGCAAAATGTAATTGGAATACAGTAAATAAGGCTAGCTGGCAAAAATTAAGCTTTCGTTAATTTATACTGCATTTGAACCCTACACAGGCAGCAAAACAGAGAGAGGGCGAGTGAAGGAGAGGGAGAGATTTTATTATCACTCATATATTATTGACAAAACAGAGGCTGGGCTTTTCAAAGAATCTAAGGCCGTGGTTGTGCTTACAGAGTTTCTGCAAGGCCTTGAGGTAAAAGCCTCAGACTACCTGTGCATGAACAAAAAGCTGTCAACCAGGGACATCCCCATGCATTCGATAACCAGCCAGCCAGGCCTGTTCAAGGTTTAACATAAATTCATCATCCTCCCATTAATCCCACCATGGTTAGCATTTGTTCTTTCTTCCCATTTTGTAAGATTTAAACAGCTCTGACTAGAGGCAAAGGCTGCAGAGCAATGAGGCACTAAACTGCAAAGTCTAGCACATGGGTAGCCACACTGAAATAACCAAACCTACTCATATATCTCAAGTTCTTTGCGAATGTGGAGGAAAATGTCAGCTCCAGATCTCTGAGGAAGGGGAGAATTGTTGAACTTAGATATAATTATGCTGACAAACCAAGGCTTCCTCCAAATATTTTAGGAAAGGATGTAAAGAAAATCAACATGTGAATGAATGTACTGCCCTTTTATTTTGCTTCAACCATGGGAAGTGGCTTCACTCTGTGGGTACAAAATACAGTTTGGCCAATAGATCTTCATCCACAGAAGGAGCACTTTGTGGGTTTAATACTTCACTATTTCTATACTAATAGAACGCGCACAAGAAAACCAGAGTTACATTGCTCAGCACTTGTACCGTTCCAATTCCAGTTACGATTGATGCAGAACAATGGCTAGTTCCATGAATTCAGATGGTACTAGATAAAGATTAACTGTGTGCAGAATTGCTCCTAGACATTCCTTTATGAGTTAATGCAGTGGGGAAAAGAGAGACAGACAGACAGACTGCAATTTTCCATTCTGATAACTTGTCAGCTGAAAATGTCAGCAAGCAGCCAGCAAGCTCTGTATCCATTATGAAAGGTTACTGCATTAAGATCCCTGTTGGATAAAGCCATTTGTTTTAAAAGGCATACTATATTTTTGTCAGGAAAAAAAATCAGATATTCAAGCTGCTTGATTTACTTCTAAGTGGCAGTTCTACTTCCTCCCTTCTACCCAAGCAGATTAAAAGGTAACAGTGGCAACAAATAGCTCTGATTCCTGAAGAACCCTGCAAAAGTAATGTTTCACCAGATGCTTGGACAATTTAACAACCATTTTAATGCCTTTCTGACACAAGGTATTGCATGTAGGACACCTGATCTGACCTGACAGCAACTTCTAGAAAGTGTTCAGCACATTCTTCAATAAACTCAAGTTTGAAAGGTTAAGCCAGTGATTCTCAACAAGGGGGTCATCTTATGAAGGGTGCCACCCAATGTTAGCACTATTAAAAGTGCAAACATGATTCACGAAATCAACCCAGAGTTTTTAAATAGGAATCCATAATGTTAAAAACATTCTGCCTTGTGGTTGTTCTGAGATCTTTGCAACATAAAAATTATTCTATGAATTTTCTGTAGTAAAAAAAAGTGAAAAAAGCAAAAGCTGGCATTTTTGAGGGGTGCCTTAAATCTATCAAGGAATACTCAAGCCTAAAATGGTGAGAACCACTGTGTTACATACTACGTTCTTCCTCTCACCTGTTTGTATCCACCTGTTGTCCTAAATTTGGATTTTAATTCTTTAGGGTGGGAACTTTGTTTTCCGTTTTGTTTGTCCAACACCTATTCTATAACTGAAGCTCCTTTGCACTATCACAATCCAAATAAGTAAAATATTACCATCAAGGCAGTTTTCAGGTGGAGTATGATCTTACATGAGTTTTACTGCAGTCAACAGAAGTACAAAAACTTAGGCTCACACAATCACTGGACAATTCATGAATTTATCTTTTTAACTAGTAAAAAACAACCCAACAATGTGTTCAGTGTGATACATTTATATGAAATGAAGACTGCCCTTGTAGTTCAATGTTCATTCAGAAATAACATGGAAGTTCTCAAGCAGCACATTTCTGAGGGAAATCAAGCTTTTTAGAAATATTGGCTGGTAATGGGGGAATGGTGAAAGATGGCTCAGGTCTTAAGAACTGGTTGGTCAGCAGCTTACATTGGGAGGAAAGCTGAAACAATGAGCCATAATGGAAGGAGTGTGGAAAATTGAAATTTGAAATCAACTGTGCTGATAGACAAACAATACTTGTCCCTTCTGTACACTTGCCCTCAAGCCATCTGGAAGACTGGCAATACTTTATTAGAGTAACAGTGACAAGTATGTTAAAAAGCATTTGTAGGTTTTTCCCAAAACAATGTTAGCTTGAATTCACATAATGATAGAACGACCTGGCAGCAACAAGTTTTCATATCAAACAAATTGGAGAAGTGAAAGCAGATCATTATGGGATGCCCTGAAGTGCTGGCATAGTTGGGAGCATTTGTGGGAAACTGTATTACAGTCCTTGGCAATCTAAATGTTAGATCTAGCTAGCAGGCAGCTTCTGACTCACAACTTCAACAAAGGCAATTCTCCTTTGAGGTTGGAGTTATTTCTACCAATACAATCTCAGAGGCTTTTTGGAGTTAAACCACAGCATGTGTGATCAGAATCAAGCCAATAGACTGCCATTATTCTTTCCAACCTTGCACCTCACCTGGCTGTTAGTCATGGTTATTAGGCTCGCTGTAACACTGTCCCCTCAGGGAGGTCTCACCAAATGCACCTCCACTGGTGTCAGGCCTTGGGGCCTTTACCTCTCGTGAGGGGAAGTTTCCAGTTTGGCTATTCCTATACCTTTTCCAAAGTTCAACCCCCCTGGAGTGCAAACCAGAAGTACTTCCATAGGTGCAGCTGGGACTGGCCCCCTGAAAGGTGTCCTTCTAGGAGCCCATAACAGAAGATCAATATAGCAAATCAAAATAAATTCTTCAAAACAAGCCATCATTTATTCTCTCTCACAAAGATACAGAACAGTCAGGGTCAACATACAAAACAGAAGGCCTACATGTAAGTTATCCAAGCTCAACCTCTTTATCTTTCAACTCAAATTACTCCATCTCTCATTAAGCCTGCAAACAGATGTCACCTTTGTACCACCATAAAAATGTGTATGACAGCACAAAGAGAAAGCAAACAGAGGTCCACACCCTTTATTGTGCAAAAATATCCAAATTTGTGGCCATGACAAAGGGTAGCATAAATTTGTACTGCTATTTTGCAGCAAACATCTCTTTGTTTAAGGTGGGAGAACGCAGGCAGCCTGGAGCTGCCCACACTATCCAGCCACCCTGAGCTGGCACTCTTGGGGGTTCAGGGCCCAATTCTGCATACTCTGGGGATTCCCCTACAGTAATTCCCTCTCTGAAGTCCTAGGAGTGCCTTCCGGGGTTCTCCCATTTGCAGGGGTGCACTCCAAATCAGCACCCCTATGCCCAGTGATTCCAAGGTGGGGTGCACCTGTGCAAGCAGGAAGACCCAGTGTTTCCTGTCTACAGAGGCACACCCTGAGTGTTGTTCTACAGGATCTCTGAAGCCCTGGGAGTTGCAGGGACCTGACCCTGCAGTTCAAGTGGGGCCTCTTTCACCCAGTGAAGCAGATCAGCTGTGTCCTGGCACTGCTGATTCACTTCATTGGTGACATCTGTTTGTAGTCTGAGGATAAATAGCCAGCACTGTTTGCAGCCCTCTCTCACTCTGTTGGAGTCATTTCAGCCTCCCATCATCTCCCAAATGACTCTTACGCCATGGGCAACTGGTGATGCCTTAGTTGGGGGGGGCAACCAGTCAGTGACCAGTCAGTGACCAGTCAGCAACCGGGGGGCGCCCACAGCCGATCCCTCCAGGAATGGCTTCAGCTGCTTCTGGGAGCGCAACGGCACTCCACTCCCTGACTGGCGCTTGCAGGGGTGGCACCAGCACTCCCACCTACCCCCCTGCCCATCACCTAAGTGGCGACTGCAGCCGGTCAGGGGGTTCACTGGTGCTCTCAGGGGGTGCACACGCACCCCCATGCACTCCCTATGCATTGCCACTGTCTCCTGCCCTCCTATTACGTGTAGGACTGATCTTTTGTTATCAGGGTTTGGTAACAGCCCTGCCAATAGCACCAGCATGGCTATGATCCTTGCTGCCTCGTTCAAGGAAATGAACCTTATCTGAGGCATTGTCTTACCTTTCTGGCCTGGTTCCATTAATGCCTTTTGACATAAATCCACATCTAGAAATCCATCATAAACAAGCACATAGAGGCATGCATGATATTCACGCATCTAGCTAATTCCCAGTTCTCCACATCGTCTTATCCTCATTTTTCCTTTTACCTTTAATAAAAAAATTAAATTAAATGCAAGTTTGTAAGTGCACCTAAGCATGTGCATGCACACACACACACACACATAAAATCATCATTA
This sequence comes from Alligator sinensis, assembly GCF_000455745.1. Taxonomy (NCBI): domain Eukaryota; kingdom Metazoa; phylum Chordata; order Crocodylia; family Alligatoridae; genus Alligator; species Alligator sinensis. The sequence continues at coordinate 14,473 of NW_005842385.1, read as the reverse complement.
ACTTCTATGCACAAAAGCTTAAAAAATAAGCTAGTTATACCTTAAATACATAGTCCAGAATGCTTATGTCAAGACATATGGCAAATTGTGCCCTTCTGCTCTACCCCAGTTACCAACACTTTATATATCTTTTTGAGTCAGAATCTCCTGCCCTGAGAATGCATTATAGCATCTCACAGCTACCTAAAGAGATCTTCAAATTACTACAGTACATTAGTTGAAATAGGGAGCTGATTTTTCATCATTGGAACCTCATATAGTGCCATAAAGCATTCCTGAAGAATTAGACATCAAATGAATCTACAGGGAGGTAGATATAAATACTAGAGAGCTTTTCCATTCAGCAAAGACACATCAACAGCCAGAGGCTGAAAGCTGAAGTGAAAAGAGTTACTACTAGAAATACGCAGGGTTTTTGGTGGTTTTTTTTGTTTTGTTTTTGTTTGTTGGGGGTTTTTTTGTTTTTTGTTTTTTGTTTTTGTTTTTTTAAACCAGGATGGTGACTAAGCACTGGGACTGATTAGAATTGGATGAGATGGGATATGTTTTCCATCACTTGAAATCTTTACCTTAAAATTGGGTGCCTTTCAATGTTTCAGCTCAGCCAGAATTCAGTGAGCACAATACAAGCCTTGACATCCAATAATTTAAAATATTCAATAGTATACAGCAGTATTCATCCATTTTTATTTTTCCACTTTATATCTTAATGGCTTGGAAAAAACATCTCTCCTCTCTGTTTCACCAGCTACTTCATTACAGGGCAGCACACAGAGATTGCATAATGCCAGGACCCCATCCCACCGGAGCCCCAAGTCCTAGCAACCCAAGACATGAAAGCTGGGATCACTACCCTGCTCTTCTTTTTCACTTGCCCATGTGAAGTGGCATATGTTATATTCAGTGAGTAAGGTCTGAGGGGGGAAAAAAATGTACTTTGCTGAGTCAGCATTCTCCCTGTGGGATCTAGGTGGAAGAGTACAACCTAGCCCAAAGCAAGCAATGCATCTTCTGGTGCAGATTGCCAGTTCTTCTATTGCTTTTCCTAATGTCACATGTTTTCCTAATACTTGCATGCTAGAGCAAAACATTCATCTATGGGATATGTGTCTTTTTTGCCACTGTAGAAATGAGATTTTATTTCCTTTATTTAAAAGATTGCTCAGGAGATGAACATGGAAGTAATTCTGAGTGCAAGCCAATCTGGCTGCCTTAAATGTTCAACTTTATATCATATGATTTGCACTGGAAAATAAAGCAAATATTCTCAATAAAAAAGGTACAGATTAAAATTATAGCAGAATACAAATGACTTTTTAAAAAGCTTTTTTTGCTCTGCAAAGAGCATTTCCAGCCCTTTTTGTTTCTTTGTCTCTTAGCCGTGAAGAATCTTCAATGCTTTCTTAAACCTGGAGTCTGCCAGCACAGCCAGAAAGTTCATGTTCTCTCATGGGAAAGAGAAAAGGTTTAATATTTCCTAAATTGCCTACTGATTTTCCCTGAAGTGCTTCAGGAGATGCTAGGAGAATTAAAGCCACAGTGGATTTTTTCAAGCACTTTGTTTAGAAAAAGTTACCGTCATTCGGCTTTTGAACAATCACAAAATTTCTCACTTAGCATAGCGGAACAAGAACACAGAATACGTAACTTGTTGTTCGTTATTTACAGTCCAATAGTGAAATATGTTTAGCATAAGACAATTACTGGAGAACAAAGAATAAAAATATATTCAAGTTTGTTCTTCCCCGTTCATGAATGGGATAATAGGTTAAATCTGATAGATATAATAATTTCATACTGGGCGCATCTACACTTGACGCTACAATGACGTAGCATCAGCAGTCACAAACTGTGGCGCTGCAGCTATGTCACCATAGTAATGCACCTTCTGGGGCCCCGCGCACCTGTCCTGTGGTTGCCAGCAGTGTCCAGCGCAGGGTCAACACAAAGAAGCCACATGCGGCAGAGGCTGCCCTGCAGTACCTGCAGGCACAAGGCAGGCTGCTGGGGGCAGGCAACAGACAGGAGGTGCTGGCTTTGCTGCCAGAAGCAGCCTGCAGGCAGCCCTGGGGAGCAGACAGGTCTAGGCAGAGGCTGCAGGCTACTGGCCCCTTTACCAGGCTACTGGCCTCTGGCTGCCACACAGCACAGCAGCACCACTGGGGTGCTGCCAGGCAGGTACAGCAGGGCTGTGGCATACCCAGGGGGTCAAACCCAGGCTCTCAGGCTCCCTGGTGTGTGTGCACTTGCAGGTAGCAAATTTAAAAGCAATTAAGAGTTTTTACTGCACAGTAAGCAGGTTCTTGTGTAGATGTGTGTGCTTACTGCACAGTAAATTAGGCAATTGCACAGTAATGCATCTCATGTAAACATGCCCAATGTGACTCAAAGTACTGCTTGGTTTCTTATCCCAATTATGATAGGGTGAATTAGTAGAAGCAATAGCATCTCATGTCACAGAAGCATTCATTCATTCCACTCTGGCTTTCTGTCTCCCTAATTTCTTAGAAAACCTAATAATTGACCCATCTCATCTGATTCAGTCCAATGATAAGTTTATTTGGTCGAAATGCACCCAAGGAATGAGATCTCCCCAGTTTTACAGTATTTTCTGTGTAAGTTTATCAAAAGCCACCTCAAAAAAAGCAGCTGGAGCATCTCAGTTGGGCAGCCTAACTATTCATCAGAAAAGCACACGCTGTGTATGCTCA
>NW_005842385.1:2044-11731 GCF_000455745.1 Alligator sinensis | reverse complement strand
AGGAAAACACTGCCACATACACTCAATTGCGGAAATGAAAACTCTGCCAAGTGCTTCAACCTGCTGTCAGCTCTGGAAAGATATAGTCTGAGCATAATTAGATTTTCAGTTGCACAACATGCCAGCCAGCAAAATACTACCCTCCTTTCCAAATAGGAGGGATGTGTCTGATTATAACAGTAGGCAGACCCCAGCAGGGTATGATGGCTACCACTCGCTATTCTACAGAAGGCACTTCAAGTAATTGGCCAGTACTTCATTTACTAGATTGATTCAGAAATATCTTGCAAATATTAGCAACAATTTCCCCATTATGGAATAGTACTGTTTGCAACAACTAGCTAACATTATTAGTGGCAAGGAAGTACAGTATATGAACTATTTGATATAGTGATTAAACTGATAAGAACATATTGAACTTTATTAATTAATGTTAAATGGAAGTTACAAAGTTAAAGAAGTAGAAGGTGATACAGAGGCCTAGACAAAGGTGGCTACATAGTCCAGGGTAGGTGAGGGTGAGGGGTTGCAACTAAGTTACATAGTAAGAACGTAGCCTACTTAGTCTGGTGGGGAAGGGAGTTGAGGGGGTGCAACAAGAGTGCTAAAGGCATAATACTTTCAAAGAAGAGGAAATATAAAAGGCCCTGCGCAATACGGGTGTGTGAAATGGGCCATATTCAATTTGAATTTGGATTCGGCCTGAATTGGGGGACAGTGATTTGGTCTGTTGATTCAGATCGTTGTCCCAATTCAATTCAGCTGAATCCAAATCTGAAGATTCGATGCTGATTCAGTGAATCAGCAATTTGGCCATAGACACAGCTTTAAATGTTTTTTCTACATACCTTGAGGTACCAGGCACGGTTTGTGAATGCTGAGATGGTGGGGCAGATGGAGTGTCCCACAGGAGTGCGGGGAGGCCCCCCCCCATGTTTGGTGGCAGACCCAGAAGTGGACTGGAAGTATTTCTGGTCCACTTCTGGGTCCTCCGCCAAGTGCGTGAGGGACCCCCCACACACACCCCTGCAGCTCAGTGATTGGCCATGCGGGGACCCTAGGTGCCCCCCCCCAGAACTAGGGGCACCAGTTGCTGAGCTGGGGGGTGGCGGGAGGATCCCGCGCACTCTCCATGGCATACCCGGAAGTGGACCAGAAATACTTCTGGTCCACTTCTGGCTCCACCGCCAAGCACACTGTGGACCCCCCTACCCTGCGCTCCTATGGGATGCTCCATCTGCCCCAGCATCTCAGCATTCACGAGCCACCTGGTACCTTGAGGTATGTAGAAAAAGCATTTAAAGCTGTGGCTATGTCCAAATCATCTAATCTCTCTGAATCTCTCCAAGTTGATTTGGAGGGTTCCAATTCAATTCGAAGAGATTAAAGGGTCTCCTGACTCAATTTGGATTCAGAGATTGGGCCTCTGAATCAGGCCAAATCTCCGCCAAATCAAATCAGTGACCAAAGCTTCACACAGCCGTACTGCACAAAGTAGCTACATCATTATAGAGTTGTGAGTTTTAACGGGTATGCACAGATACAAGTAACAGTATGCAGAGTACAATTGTAGGACTGAGGGACAGTCCAGGTTTAAGTATTCTCAGTCATGATTCATTGGAGGAGCGGGTCAGGCAATACTCTGAGTCACTTCTGGCTGGTGTTCTGTTGGAGTCCATGTACTGGTGCTAGCCCATGATGTGCTTAACATAGATGTCTCTGAATCATCTGATTGTGTCAGACACCACAAGGCACCTCATCAATTTCATGTAGTGGTGATACTCAACAGGTGTGTAGGACACTCTCATTTCTGGAGTTCCATGCTCCAAAAGCCCCAACAATCAGCACCTCAACTACCACCTTGAATCCCCAGCTCCTCAGGGTGTCAGTCAGCAGCTGGTACTGTGTCAGCTTCCATTCACAGGCTTTGACAAAGGCTTGCCACCAGTTCTTGAACTGGATGGTAACATTGGCCATCATGATGTACCTGTTCTCCTAATCAGCCATGATGATGCCAGGTGCAGCTGACTCTTGCAGCCTAGAACAGTTACGTTGAAAGAGACAGTCCCAGCTAAGGCCAGGATGGCCATCACCAGCTGGTCTTGGATGGTGTGATGGCAGAGCTGCCATGATCTGGCATGGGGCTTGCAGGCACATGGCACATGGGGGAGGGCCTCTGATCCATAGCCACATATTTACTACCTCTTGTTGCAGTTCCCATACCAGACAGCACCACTGAGTGACAGGCAGTTGAATCAGATGCACTGAATGAATCACAAAACATGCAAAGTTCCCACCACACATGAAGAGGTTTCTTGCTTGATCTTAGCCAAAGGAACAAGATACAGAGAAATCCATTACTAACAAAGTTCAGTGAAATCCACCTCAAGAAACTGACAGCAATTTACTTCTATGCAAGTGGAGGGACTATCACCAACAAAAAGGGAATGTAGTTTATACCTCTCCTATTCATGGGTTGCTAGGGCATGACTTGTCTCCCAGCACAGACCAGGGCGGTCCTCAGTGCTATTCTAAGAGTCTCCTTTGTTGCAAAAGCTCCCGTGAGCCCCCTGTCAGAGCACAGAATTGCTGGGTAATAAAGTCTGCTTTCATTACGTTAATGATATGGACCTTCCATTTCCTAAGCCCACTTCACCCCTTCCACTCCAAGATGTTTTCTATGCCCTGGGCTGCTGTAAAGCCAGATTTATATTTTATATTTGGACCTTCTGTGAAAGGTGTGTTTTGTCAAGAAAAGACTCGGCACATATTCCAGTTAGAATATGACTAGCATGTTAATTGCATCATGAATAATAGTATGCTACACATTTGTTGAATGTATGGTTCCATAAAGTGGCAAACCAGCCACAAAGATATTCCACACACGTTTGGCATGACCTACCATTTCTGAGATTGATAATCAGCTGATTGTCAGCATCAGGCCCTGGGCAAACCCTGATCTGGAACCCAGCTGAGGGATGCCCTAGTCTTGGTGCTGACAATTGCTGATTGTGGGCAATGAGATGCAAGATCTCCAGAAGGCAGGTTTGCTGCCTTGCCCTGCAGACCCCTGCAGGACTGCAGAACAAGGCTTTTAAAGGTGCTGAGTCCAATAAAGCCTCCAAGGCTTACCAGGATCTGGTACTTCAAAGAGGCTATTGTCAGCCCTAGCCCCAGACAGCCCTGGGTCTCAAACTGGACCTGGGGCTGTTCCAGGGCCATTGCTGACCATCACCTGATTGTCAACACCAACCACAGGTCTGGAACCAAACTTGGGGCCAATGTCAACAGTGGTTGTCAGCACTGGCATCAGACAGCCCTGAGTCCAGGGCTGAGAGCTGGGATGAGGTATGGGGTAGGTCCAGGATCCAAGATGGAGACACCTTCTGCCCAATCTACAGGATTAGGCAGGGAGAAAGTCCACAGTGATCCAACTAGAATCAGAGGAATTTTATGCTCCATCCCAAACATTGTGTGTCTAGTCATGCATTTCTGGCATAGTAGGATACACAGTGTTTGGAATAGGACATACAACTCCTCCAATACCATTTGCTCCATTATTTTAATTTTGGCCAGGGGCCCTCCCAAACTCTGGCTCCTTGCTTTCTTTAGAAGAGGAGTGACATTAAATTCATGAATACAGTGTGTTCAAAATCACTAACTTTTTACTTTTTCCTCCAGTTGTATGAAGGCGTCCTGTGGACTGTATTCACATTGATCTATCACATTTCATTACTTGGATTGGACATTAAGCAGATCCCACATCCTATCATGTGTAAGAGGATGTCCATTTTTCTTCCTTTAGAGATTTTTCAAAAGCTTCTATAATTTTGAGGCCTCCGAGAATATAGTCTCGACTTTGCAACATTTTGTAACAATGCTACATCATAAACAATGAAATATCAACAAATAATATTTCTTTAGGATTAAATTATTTTCCCTAATGTATCCAAATACCTACTTGTTTTAGATTTTAAAAAATGGACATGCTATTATTTTATCATTCAGCTTTCAGCACACTCATCTAAAATGCATACATGATTGCATATCAAAAATTGAAGAGAATAAAATTTCACTAGATCAAATCCCTCCCTTGTACAACATCAGCTGTGGTAACTGTCTTCCTTTAACCATGATAGCCCAATGTGCTGTTAGACTCATACAGACCTTTTCCAGATCTTTTCTTCTTCTTTAATAGACATACTAACAGTGATCAAGATACTTTTGTAAGGCTTTTTTTTGTCAAGGCATAGGAAAAATATCTGGAAATTCACCTCATAAATCAGACAGTGTTGTTTATCCAATTGTTTTGTATTATGTGCTCTACCAGCATATGAAAGACCTGTCATTTTCTATATTCATTGCTATAGCAATCCCAACAAGATGGTAATAACTCAAGAAACTTTCTGCCTTTGGATTAGCATTTTTACAGCTGACTTCACCCCTTTGAGAACTATGTGCCTGAAAAAATTTGAAGGGTAAAAATAAAAAGTACTAATTATTGGAAAACATTATGTTTAGGCGGGGGGGGGAGAACCCCAAGGAAACTAGACGAGAGTCGCACTTTTGAGTCAGTCAGAAAGAAAGCAGAAAGTATGCTTTTTCTGGCATGAAGTCTGTGAGCTGAGGGTATCAGGAGTATAAATAGGGGTTGGTAAAGGGACATGAGCCCTGGGACACTGGTTAGATTGGTGGGGGGGGACAGGCAACACTGGGCTGGAGGTGGGAGAGAGATATTCAAGACTTAAGCAACTATAGCCTCTGTCCTCATGGAGCAGGAGAAATGGGCAAGAAGCAGGGGAGCTCAAGGCTCTGGAGCTGGGGCAGGGAGTAGAGGGGTGAAAGGGACCCTGTAGCCAAGGGAGTTAATCTAGCCACCAAATTTGGGCTTTTATATCATTGCTCAGTATGGCTCTCAGCAGCACCTCAAACCCCTTGCCTGCATCTCCTGGCTACTAGGTCCTAGACATTTGTTCCCCCTCTGCATCAGTGGATCCCAAAGCTACTAGAGCCTAGAGTCTCCCTGTCTCTGCTCCAGCAAACCCCTACCAGGTATGCCTAGGGCAGGCCATCTAGAGCACCTAAAAAACTAATTGAGAATGTGTTCACTTCCACTGTGGTGGATCTTCCTAGCAGCGAGTTTGGGGCAGGTACAGTTATAGCTTGACTTCTTTCTCTGACATTTTTCATATATAGGAAAAACAGTTTTTAATGATGTAGTCTAGCTAGTGGGAGAAGAGTGACAGACCACAGAGGAAAAAGAGACACAGGGCACTTGAATTACAACTCCCATGCAACATCTTGGCAGTTCAGAAGGCACAAATTTAATGTCAAACCCAAGCAAAATAAAGCATTTCAATTCAGTTCAGTAAACCAAAATTGATTTTTGTTTTGATCCAGACATGTTAAAACCCTTTCAGGAATGTCTTTATTTGAACTTTCCATTCTATGAAACTTCTTGCTATTTCAGTTTTTCAAATATTGAAAATATCTACAAGGACGGAAATGTTCAAGATGTAATTATTGTCAGCAACAGCAGCAGCAATAACAACGATTGCAATATTCCACACTGCAAGATAATATATAATATTTGTAATTGAATAACGCATTAATTCTGAAATGATGTGTGCATACAAATTAAAGAAAAATGCAAAGATAAGTAATGAAAGTTAAAAATGGCTGATAGAATAGGGCCTATCCCAACCATGCAGTTCATTCAATAAAAGAGCACCCACAACATCTTTACCTCTTCATATTTCCTGGGCCAAGATGACTACAAAATCACTCCAACACTAATAAAACAGGGAATATTCAGTCTATAGAAAGGGAAGCCCTGATATTGTTACAATAAATTTAAAAATGTTATATACAAGTTACAGCTATTACAATTAGTCAGTAAAATCAGAACAAAGCCATGGCAATAAGCCATCACAGGAGATATTAAATTCATATAAGAGAGACATTTTCTCACTCTAAAGAAAAGGTGCTGTCAAAAGAAAGGAATTGCATTAATCAGACATCTTTTACAATGAACCAGACTTCCAACGATAGATGAGGAATACTTAAAAAAAATAAAAAAATCAATCAACCCTGTCACAACAGAGGAGGAAGAAGAAATCACTGATTTGCAACTGGAATTTCAACTGCAATGTGAGTCATAAAATAAATTGACTAAAGACAAAACATCCCACTGAAAATAAGTCTCCCACAAGTGAGAGGGTGAAGAAGAATGAGTCACACAACAGATGCACTAGTGCAAGATGCTCTGATCTGACCTACTCTAATGAGAGTAGTATAAGAAGTTATATAGGATTAAAAAAAATCTGTATTATTTGGACCACCACAACATTTTATACAGAATTTAAGACTCTCCTTTAAAAAAAGCTAGTGCTTACATTTCTGAAAATAATATTCAGAGTTGCACTAAATTAAATTCATTAAAAATGTAGCAAGAGTGGTCATGTAGTTAACACTATTTTAATAATAATCAGTTGATTATACTTTTTGATTTTTTCAGTGTGAAGTTATGATTATATAACTGCAGAAATATATGTAACATGCATTGAAGGTAAATACCTACATTGCCATACTAAATTACATATAAAATACTGCATTTGGGCATTTTAACTGAAGGAACACATAAGACAATGGGGCTCACCAAGAATTCAGGAACTTGAAGAAACCGTATTAAAACAAGTAAGCAGCTTTGTAAGGACAACCTACTTCCTTGGGGTTCTTAGATAACAAAATAGAGAAGATAGAAGAATGAATGAGTTTCCCACAGGCCCACCTTCCCTCGGCCTCAGTCAGCCCAAATGACTCGGAAACTTTGAAACTTCTATTGCAATCCTTATTCATCCCAATCAGCACTTTTACTCATATTACTACTGTAAGAAGCTGGAGGACTTGTGCAAGTGCTGGACAATGTGAATGAAGGTTGTACCATTAAGATTACTTTTTCCCCTGTGGATTTCTGGGTGTATGTGAGAGGGTTCTGACAGTGGCAGGTTGTTGGGGCCCTGGGCAAGACAGTCATTTGGGGCCCCTTAGAGGTATGCACTCAGGTAAATATTAACCCACCACAGTTGTATCGTGGATCATTTTAATATTATTTGGGGGAATTAGATAAATAGTTGAGTGCTAAAATGCAAATAGAACCACTTCCTTGCAAAAACTTCACCCCACCCAAATTTGGGTCCCCTAAAGTATGGGGCCCTAGGTGGTTGCCTGGTTTGCCCTCCTCTAAGGCCGCTACTGGTGCTGAGGTCTAGATTTAATAGCCATGTGAGGTTGTCAGATTAATTTTTCAAAGGTATAGCTAGCCACAGCCTTCAAGATTAGGTCTCAAGCAACAAAACAAAAAAAACTTCATGTCATGATGTGTGAGAGCTGGCAAAGGCACAAACAGAACACCGGCAAGAACCATGTTTCTAGAGCAGCTGCTCAATGAAACTAGAGTGGCCCCAGAGGGAAGGAAGGGGAAAAAAACCCTGGATGAAAACAAGAGGAGTGATGTGGAACACTCAAATGAGGAGAGAGCCAATAGGGAAGGCGGGGCAAGAGAGGAGAGGAGTCAGATGTCAGCTGGCTGGGGAAGACAGAGAACTGCGTTGAGTCAGAAGTTATCAACTGAAATTTCATTGCCAGGAGTGCAATCTGGGAGCCAGTGCTACTTCAGAAAACAGAGGGACAGCCAAGAAGAGATGGCTGAGCCCTACAGTAACAAGTAAAATCTTTTTTATTTTATTAATACATGGTCAGATCGGGCTGGAGCAACATTGTAAGGAAAAAAATAACATAAATACAATAAGCATGACACCGTTTGGAGGATTTAAAAGGGAAGGCACCCAGGTTTTTTTTTTCTTATACCCTTGAAGAAAACAAGACAGGAACTCATCTCTGTTTATACTACCTGAGTTTATTGTTTTGCTTAGAGAGCGTCATTGTGAAAAAAACTTACCTGGTGAAGCCGGGAGGCGGCAGGACGCTGTCCGGAGGAGTGGAGTCAGTGAAAGTGAAACTGCAGCGGCCATGGCTACACATCAAAGAGAAAAAAAGTGGACAAGCTGGAGGGAGCCAGGAATGGCTTCCACATCAACTTGAACCCACTTTATACAGGTATGCTGGGTCTGATTGGCTGGCCAGGTGCCTAGAGCCAGGCTAAAAAGTCCAGCAGGACTCCAACCAGGTGGACTGGAAATGGAGTCCCCACCACAGCAGGAAGAGAGACAGCCCATGAAAGTTCCTCCGGGGAAGCCCTGGTGGGCACCCTAGGAAGGGGTCGCCCCAAGGCTATATAGGCAGCCTTGATCGGAGGCACCGTCCACAGTGCCACTGTGGACAGCTGAGATCTCCAATGAAGACTGGAGCCTGGTAGGACCCAGCAGAATGGCAGATCAGCCACAGCTGACAGATAACCAAATATGACCCCAGAAGAGGGGCAAGGCACACAAGACCAGAGCGGTGTCAAGTGCGGATGTGACATAGGCAAAGAAAGAGGGCCACCAGAGATGCCCACGAGGAAGAGCGGCATCGCTACGGTCACCAAACCTGGTAGACTTGAGCATGGAGAGAACCCAGAACACCATTCTTGACGACAAATGATTCCATCACAGTTGGCAGTAGGTGGGGGGGTAGGGGAGGTGTAGCCCCACAAAAGAGCCACAAAGGAAGCAACCCAAGGGGAAGCACCAGGGGAAGCAGGACCAAAACATCGTCCTCCCGATTGAAATAAACCAATCATCAAAGACGTGGCAGGCAAGGCTCCTGGCGCATCACCCTAAAGTTGCCCAGCGACTGGCCCATTCATCCCAAAGAACTCATGGCCAGGCTCAGGCGGAAGTCACATGCCCAGCATCCAGTAGAAAGACACGTGAGGTTACAGTCATGAACAGAACACTGACTTCCACTGGAGAGAATGTTGTTCAGTGGACTGGGAAACCAGCTTCTGTCTTTTCCTTCAACCCGAGATACAGAGATACCCAAGAAACAACAGAAAAATAGGTAAAAAAAAAAAAAAAAAAAAGGGAGATAGATAAATAATAAAAGAACCTTATCATAAAGAACACACTGAGGATTTTATCTTTATTTTTTTTAAGTCAACCAGATCATTTTGTGAGAGAGTTCAAAACCTTAAGGAGATAGATCAGACCCTCATTGTCCAGTGGTGTTTAAATTGCATCCTCCTGGTAAAAAAACCCTTTAACAACAAGACATGGTCATCATCAGGGATCCTGGTTTTCTCTGATGAAAAATTACTAATTCTCTGGTTAAAAACCCAAAATGCGTGATAAAAATTAAAGGCCCACCACTGCTGCTAGTGCCCCTCACTCCCCCTCCCCACGGTCTCAACAGCCTCTTGATGCCCCTCACAACAGCCCCCCAGACATGCAGACACAGACACTGACACCCACCCCAACAGGTAAGTGTGTGTGGGGGGAAAGGGCGGGGCAGGGCAGGGGAAAGGGAAGGTGCTGGGGGGTAGATCAAGAAGAGGGAGAGTGTGCCCCTGTGCCCACTCCCAGGAGCAGCACCAGGGGGTGAGGGCAGGGGTGCCACTCTGTGGGCCACACACATGGTGGCCGACCTGATAGGAGTTTCGCACATGGAGGCCACCACCGCAACTCTGCCACTGCACCCTGCACAACTATCCTACGGCCACCTTCATGGCTTTGTGAGGCACAGGGT
>NW_005842385.1:0-1010 GCF_000455745.1 Alligator sinensis | reverse complement strand
CTCCGTGGCTGCAGAACCAGCCACAAAGCTGAGCTCCAGCCGAATGCCAGCCTCCCTTTCCCCCTCCCTTGGGCAGGTGGGCAGGCGGCATGTGTGAGGCCCGCACTTGGCGGGCACCACCACACTGCACCCCAGCTTCACTTGCCTGCAAAGCCCCCTGCTGAGGGGCACCCCTGTCCTCACCCCCGGCCCTTCTCCCAGCTGCTGTGTGCCACCTCGGGCCAGCAGCACCCCCCACTCCCTCAGCCCCAACCACCTTCCCCAGCCCTACCCCAAGCCCCACTTACCCTAATGCTTCAGGGGCAAAGGGCGAGTGTGAGCCCGAGCCCAGCCTTGGCTACCTCAGAGGCTCAGGCCCCACCCTCCTCCCTCTCCCTCCCCCTCCGGGAAGGGCTGGGGGTTTCCCACCCTTTTTGCAATTGGCTTTTGCAGGCTGGAGCTGTGCCAGCCTGCAAGAGCTCTTTGCAAAAGCGGAGAATCGATGGATTTCTCTGCTAAAAAGAGAAATCTGTTTTCTCTGATAACAACAGGGAATCCATGGTTTTCTCCATTTTTCCATGGGAAATGGAAAACCCAGATCCCTGGTCATCACTGAGAAAACAAAATGGGGAACAATCTGGTAGTTTGAGACCTAATCTGGCCGACTGTGATTTACATACACCAAGAGACTAAACATAATGCATCACACTTCAATTACAGGGTTATTTTAGTGGTGTTCCCAACTCTCGCCTGCCACCTCTTGATGTAAAAGGATTTCCATCAGGAGGGTTGAATTTTAAATACCACTAGATAACAGGACCTCTGTTAGATTCTCTTTATGGCTCTGAACTCTTGTGACAACTCAGTGACACTGAAAATTCTGCAGTTTTTATTATTAAAATAAATAATATTTTATTATATTATAAATAATATAATATTATTATATTATTATTAATTATTATTACGGCAAGTGCTACCACCATGGAGCCATGCCCTTCATCCCTGGATCCTAGAGGTAAGTGGGGCTTGGG
>NW_005842384.1:1434814-1442573 GCF_000455745.1 Alligator sinensis | reverse complement strand
TGGCTTCAGCTCAGTGATGGGGAGCCTGAGCCCTGCCAGTGAGTGTAGACTTGCCTTGTGCGTATGGGTGGCAGTGGGCTACCCGGGCCAGCTTGGAGGCATTGTGGGGGCTTGTGGGTCCACATCGAGCCCCTGCAGTGGGCAGCTGCTGGGCTCCGTGCTAACTGGTGCCTCTGAGCTGGCCTGGGTAGCCTGCTGCCTGGCCAGTCACCACCTGTGCATGCCGGGCCAGGCTGCCGTCACCGACAGGGCTCAGCTTCCCCATCACTGAGCTGAAGCCACTGCAAATGGCCCTAGTCCTGCAGCCCAGCCCAACCTGGCCCCACCATGCAGCTGCCTTGGCTGGGGCTCAGCGGGGCCAGCCAAGGCTGCAGGAGTGAAGCCATCCCTGGTGGCTGCAGCTCAATGACAGCCACTCCCTGTGCCCAAGCTGGGCAGGGCTGGGCAGCAGCGCACAGAGCCTCCCCTCCCTGCCCTGCAGTGGCAGTGGGTGGGAGGGGAAGAAGATGGGGAAGAGTTCCTCTCATCACCGAACAGAGCCTCCCTCCCCTCTCTGTGGGGTGGGCAAGGGGGAGAGTTCCCCTCTGGGGCTGGACAGCCATACCATAGCCTCCCTCCCAGCCCCACAGCAGCAGCAGGGGGCAGGGGGGAGGAGGGGGAAGAGTCCCCCCAGCTTTGAACAGAGCCCTGCTCCTTATTGTGTGGGCGGGAGGAGCAGGGGGAAGAGTCCCCCTCTGGGGCCAGGCAACACCACACAGAGCCTCCCTCTGCCAACCCGTGGTGGCAGAGTGTGGGGGGAAGGCAGAGGGGGAAGAGTCACCCTCCAGCATTACACAGAGCCTCCTTCCCTGCCCTGCAGCTGTGGGAGAGAGGGAGAAGGGGGAAGAGTCCCCCCCTGGTGCCAGGCAGCAATGTGTGCCTGGATTGTATCTGGCAGTAGGGGAGCCACTAGGGCAGGCAGAGGTCTCCCCCCTCTTCCTCCCTCCCAGGCTCCCTGTTCCTTCTCCCTCTGAACTCTGAAGGCCAAGGTGGGGATTTAAACCTCTCCTTAGTTTTACTCACAACTTCCCTGTGAAAGGGAAGGGTGGGCTTGCTCTAGAGCTCCCAGGCTTCTGGCCTGAGCCACTGCAAGCATGTGCCTGCATTTCTGGAATGAAAAGAAAATGTCTATCCACTTGCAAACTGGTTCCATCTTTGCAGGTTAGACTAACCTGCAAAGACTGAATCAATTCAGGATTGGGCTTTTTGAATGTCTGCCCCTAAACATGGAGACTTGTTGAATATGCTTTAACTATGGGTTGAACTAAACTGTCAATGTTAGTATTATATGAGGATGTTATATACAAAGAGGGAAGATATGTGTATACCTTTAAGAGTGTTATGTATAAATTGTTACATTTGCTCAGGGATTGCAGAAGGGAACAGCAGATCAGTTGGCTAAGTAGGCTCTCTAAATAAACAAACTTTATCATTTTATAAGTTTAACTCCTTGGTCTTTTGAGAATAACACTGTCTAGTCCAGCTCCCTGCTAAAGATAGGATCATTCCTGACTAAATTATCCCAGGAAAGTGTCTGTCTAGCCTGCTTTTGAAAATTTCCAATGATGGAGATTCCACAACTTCTCTAGGTAGCCTATTCTGATGCCTGACCACCCACATAGTCAGAAAGTTCCTTCTCAACTGCAGCCTAAATTTTCTGCTGCTGCAGCTTGAGTCCATTGCTCCTACTCCTGTCCTCTACAGCCAATCTCCATCCTCTGTATAATCACCTTTCAGGTATTTGAAGACTTATTAAATCCCCTCTCAGTCATCTCTTCTAGTTAAAGAGAAATTGATTTTGTGAATGAGTTAGTGGTGCTGAAAGAGCTAGGTTCAAACTCCACTCTTGTAGGTTGAGCAAATATCTGTCACAGATATCTTAAATACAGCTGATCCTGCCTTGGGGTATGAGGATAGATTAGATCAGCAGGGGCCAATTTTTTTGGCACGCATGTCATAACCCTTCCCCACCGGCATACTCCCAAGTGCCACCCAGATCCCTTTTGTTTGCTCTATCTGCTGCTCTAGTTTCTGCTCCCTGCCCTATCTGTCATAGTGCTACCTACCCTCCTCCCCAGTCTGCCATGTGCTACAGACAGAGGCTGCCCATGCCGCAGGTTGGCCATGCCTGGATAAGATTATCCTTTGACTATAGCACAAGAACCTTATCCTTTTAGACCCTTCAGATTTTTACATTTTCCAAAAGTTAAATGGAGTTCAGCTGAAAAACTTACCAACCCAGAGAAATGTTTGCATGAAGATGACACAGGATACTTGAAGTGGTCACAAAATGGTTTGTGAGCCTATGCGCATTGAAATTTCCTAAACGTCAGACTGCCATCAGACTGTCACCTGGAAATCAGATTAGATTAATAAATGTTCAAGATCACAACTAAACTGGGTGAATTGGTTGACCCGAATAATTTATCTGCTGATGCCTCTCCACCCCTCCCTTTTTTACTCCCCAAGTAGATTGTGATTGAAATATATATATATATATTCCCTAATGTAAAATCAATTGTCATATCACTTGCATGAATAACCCTTGGTTTGTAATTCAATTACAAAAAATGTTTGAGAATATTCAATATTCAGAATCATATGTATAGGAATGTATACATTTAATACATATGCATGAAATATAATGTTTGGATATGTATTACATAATGCAATAGTGTTATGATAACTATATACATGGGGGATGTATGTGTGTATATACACGTATATACATACATATATACATACATACATACACACACACACACACACACACATAATGTGAGAGAGAGAAAGAAAATATATAATACTGTATAATTTCACAGATTTCATAGACATTCAGGCTGGAAGGGACCTCGGAAGATCATCGAGTCCAGCCCCCTGCCCCAGGGGCAGGTAGTCAGCTGGGGTCAAAGGATCCCAGCAAGATAAACATCCAAATATCTCTTAAAGGAGTCCAGAGTAGGTGCTTACACCACCTCTGGCGGCAGTCTGTTCCAGGCCTTGGGGGCTCAGACAGTAAAGAAGTTCTTCTTTACGTCCAGCCTGAAATGGTCTTGGAGGAGTTTGTGACCGTTTGACCGTTTTGGAGGGATGTGGACAACATTGAGAGGGTCCAGAGGAGGGCCACCCGCATGATTCAGGGACAGCAGGGCAGACCCTACAATGAGAGGCTACGGGACCTGAACCTGTTCAGCCTTCACAAGAGAAGGCTGAGGGGGGACCTTGTGACCGTCTATAAACTCACTAGGGGGGACCAGAAGGGTTTGGGGGAGACCTTGTTTCCCCTAGCGCCCCCCGGGATAACAAGAAATAACGGCCACAAGTTGTTGGAGAGTAGGTTCAGATTAGACATCTGTAGGAACTACTTCACAGTTAGGGCGGCTAGGATCTGGAACCAACTTCCAAGGGAAGTTGTGCTGGCTCCTACTCTGGGGGTCTTTAAGAAGCGGCTCAATGCCTACATGGCTGGGGTCACTTGAGCCCAGTTTCTCTTCTGCCCAGGCAGGGGGTCGGACTTGAAGATCTACAAGGTCCCTTCCGACCCTACTTCTATGATTCTATGATTCTATGACCTTGTCGTCCCTTGGGGTACTCTGGTGAACAGTTATTCACCCAGATCCTGACGCACACCACTTATATACTTATAGGCAGCCACCAGGTTCCCCCTGAGCCTGTGCTTTTCCAGGCTGAAGAGTCCCATGGCTCTCAGCCTCTCATCATAAGGCCTATTCTCTTACCCTCTGATCATGCACGTGGTTCTCCTCTGGACTTTTTCAAGCTTCTCCACATCCTTTTTAAATTGTAGAGCCCAGAACTGGATGCAGTACTCCAGCTGCGGCCTCACCAAGGCCAAGTACAGTGGGAGTATGATATCCTGGGATTTGCTAGAGAAGCATCTATGGATGCAAGCCAGAGTTTTGCTCACTTTACCGGCTGCAACATTGCACTGGTGACTAATATTCATCTTGTGGTCAATCATGACCCCCAAGCCCCTTTCAGCTGTGGTGCTAGCAAGCGTAGCACTATACAGTTTATAAGCATGCTGCGGGTTGTTTTCCCCCAAGGTGGACTACCTTGTATTTTTCGGTGTTGAATGCCATCAGGTTTTCATCCACCCACTTACTGAGCCTGTCCAGGTTGGCCTGGATCACCATCCTGTCCTCAGGTGTGGATGCTTTACCCCAAAGTTTGGTGTCGTCAGCGAACTTGGCCAGTCCGCTTCTGATACCAATGTCCACATCGTTAATAAAGATGTTGAAAAGTATAGGCAAAAGGACGAATCTTGGGGGACCCCACTGGTCATGGCGCACCACCATTTACTTCCATCAATTACCACTGTCTGGGTCCGACCTCGGAGCTAATTCCTCAGCTATTGGACTGTGAAGTAGCTGAGGCCGCAGTTGGCCAATTTTTTCCATTAGCTCATGGGACACCAGATCAAAGGATTTTTTAAAGTCCAGATATATGATGGCAATCTCTTCTCCCTTGTCCAGGTGATGTCACCTGGTCATAGAAAGAGATGTGCTTGGTCAGGCAAGACCTACCCACAACATACCCGTGCCTACTACCCCTCAGGATGTTGCTATCAGCCAGTTTGTCAAGAGTGGTCTCTGATAATTTTTTTGAAGATCTTCCCCAGGATAGAGGTCAGGTTGATAGGCCTGTAGTTCCCCAGATCTATTTTCCTCCCTTTCTTGAAGATAGGCACCACATTGGCCTTCTTCCAATCTTCGGGCACTTCACCTGAACCCCACAAATTCTTGAAGATCCATGCCAGTGGCTGAGCTATGATGCCTGCCATCTCCTTAAGTACCCTGGGGTCTAAACTGTCTGAGCTAGCTGACTTGTAGGTGTCCAGCCTCTCAAGGTGCTCCTTCACATGGTCTACATTGATGAAGGGTAACAATTCTCTCTCACCCTGGCCGTCCCTTGGGGCTGGTGAAAAACCGATGCAAAATACCCATTAAGCAGGTTGGCTTTTTCCTGGGCATTGGTTGTCAGTTGTCCCATATGGTTTAGCAGGGGTACAATGTTACCCTTGCTTCTCCTCCAGCTCCCCACATATCTAAAAAAGGACTTTTTATTGTCTTTGATATGTGTAGCTAGTTGGAGTTCAGCCGCAGCCTTGGTTTTCCTGATTCACTCCCTACAGGTTTGGAGCAGTGCAGAATACTCCTCCTTTAGGGTGGAGCCAGTCTTCCATCCTTTGTAGGACTTTCTTTTTAGATGCAGGAGGTCCATATGTTCCCTGCAGAGCCAAGGGGGCTGCTGTGTCCTTTTGCTGCCTTTCCTCCGAGACGGGATAGACATTGCTTGTGCTTTCAGGATTGCGCCCTTGAGGAGCAACCACTCATCCTGAACTCCCCTCCTTTTCGGGTCATGGTTCCTTAGGGCCTTACCAACAAGTCTCCTGAACTTGTCAAAGTCAGCTTTCCTGAAGTTGAGGACTTCTGCATTGCTGACTGACTTGCCAGGTTTATGGTGGATAGTGAAGATGATCAGCTCATGGTCACTGTCTCCCAGATTCCCTTTGATCATTAGGTCACTGACTAGATCATCATAATATGTACAGTAAATATATATCAGTATTCATCAGTACAGTGAACAGTAAATATTGTCTCCAATAAACAATGAATGATCATTTTCTCCTTTCCTGCATTATTTGAATTCACTTTTTACAACTTTGCTAGAAAGACTGCTTTAACTTACTTGCAAGAGAATGTTGTATGGAGCCCCATGGCTTTTGGTCACCTGCACCTGTTTACCATTCCAGTTACATGCTTCCTGTCATCAGGGTTTTTATCCTGGTGCTTCTACCTGGGGAATGCCAGGTCTCCAAATTTAAAGGTCTGGGAGCTCAGCAGTAGGTGAGCTGGTCCAGGAAAGTACCTGAACAGCTAGAATCCTTGAACAGGGGAGTTGTAAATTAGGGGGACAAAACCCCAAACCCAGCTCTGGTGTGCAACATGGGAGCAGATGGTGCACAGTGCCCTAGATCAGTGTGGTAGATGAGTATGGGGGAATGTTGGGGGTTTGAATGGAAAGACATGGTTCTCCCTGGCCACATCTACATGAGATGCTTACTGCACAGTAGTTCATTACTACTGTGCAAGTAGCTCGTTAGTACTGTGCAGTAGCACCGTGGGGCACAAACCATGATACAACACTACTGCACAGTAGTAACAAGCTACTGTGCAGCAGTAATTAGTTACTGCACAGTCAGTGTCACTAAGAAGCTGTGAGAGGATGCTACTGTGCAGTAACCCCAGTTACTGAGTAGTCTTTTAGTACTTAGGTATGCAAGTACTAAAAAAACTGTAGTAACAATTGCACAGTCAGTCTCTCATGTAGACGCAACCCCTGTGTGGGGAAAGTAATCACTTCCATCTTTGTATGATGTACACAAGGACAGAGTGTAATATACCATCCTGTGAGCTCACCCCCTTGCTGGGAAATCACCTTGAAATGTTTATGGAACACTGGGAAAGCAGAGGAGCTTTTCTTTACCCAGCCTCAACATAGGCACATTTAGAAGGCTGGGCGCAGTGGGCAAGCAATCTAACCCAATCTACTGGTTGATACAGAGAGCATTCTCCTCTCTCCCCTCCCACCTTACTACTCGGGGTGCAGACACAGGACTCATTGAGTCCAGCCCCCTGCCCCAGGGGCAGGAAGTCAGCTGGGGTCAAAAGATCACAGCAAGATAGACATCCAAATGTCTCTTAAAGGAGTCCAGAGTAGGTGTTTGCACCACCTCTGGCGGCAGTCTCTTCCAGGCCTTGGGGGCCCGGACAGTAAAGTTCTTCCTTATCTCCAGCCTAAAATGGTCTTGGAGGAGTTTGTGACCGTTTGACCTTGTCATCCCTTGGGGCACTCTGGTGAACAGGCATCCCCCCAGATCCTAATGCACACCCCTTATATACTTATAGGCAGCCACCAGGTCCCCCTATGCTTTTCCAGACTGAGGAGTCCTGTAGCTCTCAGCCTCTCATCATAAGGCCTGTTGTCCAGCCCTCTGATCATGTGCATGGCTCTCCTCTGGACTCTCTCAAGCTTCTCCACACACTTTTTAAATTGTGGAGCCCAGAATTGGATACAGTTCTCCAGCTGCGGCCTCACCAAAGCTGGGTACAGTGGGAGGATGACATCCTGGGGATTTGCTAGTGAAGCATCTATGGATGCAAGCCAGAGTTTTGATTGCTTTACCAGCTGCAATATCACATTGGTGGCTCATATTCATCTTGTGGTCTATCATGACCCCCAAGTCCCATTTAACTGTGGTGCTAGCAAGTGTAGCACTGCAGAACCTATAAGCATGCTGCGGGTTTTTCTTCCCAAGGTGGAGTACCTTGCATTTTTCGGTATTGAACACCATCAGGTTTTCATCCACCCGTATACTAAGCCTGTCAAGGTTGGCTTGGATCTCCATCCTATCCTTGGGTGAGGATGCTTTACCCCAAAGTTTGGTGTCATCGACAAACTTGGCTAGTCCACTTCTGACACCAATGTCCACATCATTAATGAAGATGTTAAAAAATATAGGCCCAAGGACAGAACCTTGCGGGACCCCACTGGTCACGGTGCACCACGATGATTGACTTCCGTCAACTACCACTCTCTGGGTCCAGCCTTGAAGCCAGTTCTCCAGCCATCAGACTGTGATGTAGCCAAGGCTGAAGTTTGCCAGTTTTTCTATGAAATGATCATGGGATACCAGGTA
>NW_005842384.1:1423491-1434736 GCF_000455745.1 Alligator sinensis | reverse complement strand
GGGGGGGGGGGGGGGTGAACTTCCCTTGGCCCTGTCACTTCAAGATTTATAATTTGAGCTCACAGATCCCTGGGGTACCCCTTACTGACCCGAGGTGTCTGACATTCAGGGGAGAATGGGGTAGACTGGGGTGCGTAGTTCTAAATCCAATTGGACCTCTGCTGTCACAAAGAGCCTGGTGCGGGTGCTGGTCATGTGCCAGTTAATCTGCAGCCAGTTAATCAACATCTGTCTTGATGTTGCCAGGAGAATGGGTGTGGGGGGGCACAACAGAATGGCAGTCTGCAGGGGTGTTGCCAGAGCACAGTGGGAGGGCACCCTGCTGCATGATGGGGCCCATTACAGATACCTCCAGCCACTAATGAATGTAGTAGATCACCGTGAACACACAGGGACAGAGGCTTCTGGGGCATCCTTGCCTGTTGAAACATCACCAACCACCGCTGCAATTTGCGGGGGCTCCAGTGGAGAAAATAGCAGCAGGGTCCCAGTCATGTCACCTGCCGCTTCCGAGGAGGAGGATAGACTGCGGAGCTCAACTTCCACACCCAGTATATGAAGCCCTGGGGACCCTTTAAGTCATCTGTCACCTCAACTGACAGCTACACTTAGGCTGGGCTGTGAGGTAAAGGGTCAGGAGGGGGAGAGCCTGCATAGGACAGTGCTTTAAAGACCCTGGGAGTTAGTGGGCAGTGCAAGGAGGTACAGGGCAATGCACAGCAGGGAAGCACATCAGTCGCCAAAGTGGGTGGGCACTTGTTTGCAGCCACTCAGGGCTTGCTACCACTGGCGGCCAGGCACTCCTTCTCAGTCATTTTGGGTGAACCACTTCTTTTCTGCTCACAAGATTCACTGAATGTGTCTTTTTAGAGCACTGAGTGTCCTAAATTTACTCTATTTCCCACATTTCTTGATTTTCAGCTCCACTTGCAATGCCACCACTGAGGACATACAGGCTACTGAGGCAAACTGCTGCTGATGCATGCATGAACAGAATACTGTGAACACCTTCAGGGACTGCAAGCATTGGCTGTGCGAGATGGTGAGACAGATCTGTCTGGGTATGGACAGATTCAGGGCCATCCAGCATGACAGGAATCGCTCTGAGTCCAGGAGGCATTCCCAGAATGAGAGGACTAGCTAATAATGGCCAGGCTCCTTGCAATGATTCTATGCCTGCTGGTTGTTGGCCCTACTCCTGCTGCTGTATCATTACAGTAGTAAAAAGAAATTCCTCTGTTGTAGTAATTATGCATCATCTTATAAAAGCTGTTCCGTGGTTTAATTATGGTTAATATTTTGTTTGTAAACAAGAGGTTTCTATTTGCTTTGTTCAATTCTTCCCTTCATGTTCCCTGAGTGTAACAGGGGAAGTGTAGAAGGATGGGGGGATGAGGTTTGCTGGCTTGTAGGCTGAGGGGCTTGCATGAGCTGCTGATGGGAACACCTGTCTTTCAATAGTGGCAATCAGCAGTTAGTCAAGCCTGCCTGCCTGGTTTTGAATTTACTTTGCTCTCCTCCACTGCCAATCACCAGCTGAGTTCCTGATCCTTGACAAGCAGCATGCACTCAGAGGAAATATTATGAACGCTGTGCAGCACCTCTGATTGCTGCTCACTGCTGTACCCCGCAGTACCCACATTCTGGGCAAACACCCCACCCCCTCAGTCCAGAGGTGGGTATGTCCTCTTTTATTAGGGCAATATGTCTGAAACAAGTCTGGTTTTCTTTGGCTTGGCTTACCTGCCTACCACAACCCACCCCTCTACAACTCTTCCCATAACAGTAGACAGACATGAATGAAAATTCATTTTAATTTCACCACAGCATTAATTTTATTGTCAGTAACCAAAGCAGAACCGAAATAATGCAGGAACACAACGCCCACTCCCTGATTTCCTACAGGAGCAAGCAACAGCACTAATCACTAAAAATCCATCAAAGGCTCTTCTCCCCCCCTCCGCCCAGTACCTGCTCTGTCTCATCCTCCCCTTTGTCATTAAAGCATGGTGGCACTCTCCTTGGCCTGCTAGAGTAGGAGCACCCCTTGCTTGCAGGCATAATGGCTGTCGCTGAGGTTTTTACTATGGGGGGGGCTGATCATGGATCAAGGTCTCTATAAGTATCAGCTCATGGAGAGGGGCATGCACAGTGGATGTCACATGGGTGGTCCTGGGGGGTAGGGGGAAGCTCATGAATGGCAGCCAGGACACAGGTGGAGAGAGAAAAAAATATTTGGGGGAGCTGAGAGCATGTGTGCATTCTTGCATGTGCCACCCAGCAGGTAAGTCTGTGGCAGAAGGGGTGGGGGGAAGATCGAGGTTCCAGCAGTGAGGGAGGTCAAGGTCCCAGTGGTGAGGGAGGGAGTGGAGCACAGGCAGGAGCAGGTGCTGGGGTGAGTGGGGCCCCAGATGGGCTGGGTGGTGGGACAGAGAGGAAAAGGTGGCTGCCACTGCACTCTGGGCTTTGAGCTGGGCAGGCAGGAGGCATGGCGCAGCCCAGCAGCGGCAGGCACATGGCACTGGCTGCTCTTGGGGCAGCTGCAGCAGGAAGCAAAGTGCAACATGCAGAGGCAGCTGCCTCTGCCACACACACAGATCAGGGGGCATGTGCTCCCCAGGCCTCTACTTGTCCCACCACCCAGCCTGGCCGGGGCCCCAATCACCCCAGCCCTTGCTCCTGCCTGTGCTCCACTCCCTCCCTCACCACTAAGGCCTCAATCTGCACCCCCCCCATGGCAATGAGGGAGGGAATGGGGCTGGAGCTGGGGTTGGGGCAGACCCTGCACAGCCAGGGTGGAATGGAGCCGCGAGTGGCTCATCTGGGGTGGAGCGGGGGATGGTGGCTCCTGCTGCTGCACGCACCCTAGGAGGGCATGGGGGTCATGTGCCCCTGGATCTCTGCAGGGTGAGGGCTGGCTGCCACTGTGGGCTAGGGCCAGGGCTGCGCTGGACCAAACTGTGATTGGGGCAGGCGGTGTGGCAGTGCTGGGAGGGGGATGAGGTGAGGCTACAGTGAATTTTGGGGTGGCTGCAGGTCCCCCGTAGCCCTCCTCCCAGCGTCACTGCTGCCCACCCTGCTGCCCTACACAGCCTCAGCAGCAGCAGCCTACCCTGTCCCGTGCAGAGCTGGGGCACACCCCCCCATGCCTTCTGGGGTGCACATAGCAGCAGGAACCATGCCCCCCAGACGAGTTGCTTGCGACTCCGTCCCAGCTGTGTAGTGCCTGCCCCAGCCCCACTCCCTCCCTCACCAGGGCTGTTTAACACTGTTAACACTCATGTCCCTATTCAACAACCCTTAATTCACTGCTGTGTGCATGCCCCTCCTTACCCCTGCTGCAGCTGCTGGAAGCCCGCAGCCAGGCTACCATGTGGCCCTACTGTGTGACCCTCTGTTGGGGGGGGCTAAGTCCCGTTAGCTCCCCCCCCCCCCCACTGCCCCTCCTGTGAGCCAGGGTCACGTGTCTAAGAAACTACTCTCTAAACATACCCTCTATTCACTAGCTCTCTGCAATATGCTGATAGCACTGTCTGGTCAGGTCAAGGAATTCCTTTGTGCTGGCCATTATGTCCTGGTGAGCTGCTGCTTCTCACTCTTCAACCTTTCCATACAACTGCCAGAGTTCATCCTGCAATTCATCCACAGACTGTACTTGCAATTCCAATGCCACCACCAAAGCCTCCATCATGCCTTCTCTTGACTGTCACTGCCTGTGGTGGTGTTCATGCATTTGCTCAGCTCTGGTCCGTGTTGGTGTCTGTGCTTCAGCTCACATCCCTGCCTTCCAGCAGATGCAGTAGCTGGTAACAGGAATGAGGAAAAAAAAGTGTTCATGGTTAAAGATCTTGTCCTCACTCCCTGTAACAGATGGACAATTGGCGATCACCAAGCAGCATCCCTGCCACTTGGCAAATTAATGCAGCCACCTGCAAAGGATCATTATGCAAGAACCCAGATATCTCCTCAGTCCACTGAGGAATACATTTTACATCTCTCAGGAGCACAAATTCCTGCAATACATTTTACATCTCTCAGGAGCACAACTTCCTGCTGCTAAACTAATTAATGCTTCCCCCTCAAGCAACTTTAAGAGAGGGCACAGTGTGTCCATCCCCATGTAAGTGAAACACTGCACAACTGCAAGAAACAGACATATTTTCCACTTACAAAATTAACGCCCTTCCTCCCGACTCACCATGCACAAAAGTGGGGCTCAAAAAGTGGGGCTCAATTCACATAATCCCTAGTTACCCAAACCGATCTAATACCCCTTCCCCGTAATTTACAAGTCCCCAGATGTGGATCCTCAGGCATCTCCAGTACTGTCACTGATCTTTGGGTGTCTGGAATTTCCGGCGTGTCTACAATTCCAAGGACAGTAACACCATGAAATCTGATGCATCCTCCTCCTCTGGGTTATGCAAGCAAGGCACTGAGGAGAGTGGGGTCATGGTCAAGACAACTCTGTCTTGGCTGTCCCTGTCCTCCAGCTGCTGTGAGCACCCACCCCCTGCCTCTGACTGGTTGCATGAAGGCTGTGCAATACATATCACACTGCCCACTGCAGCAGCAGGACAGTCTGTGGATTCTTGTGGGCTAGGTGACTGTGGCCTCCTGCATCCCCTTTGTCCCCAAGGATTGGAGACAAGCATTACTTGCATGCTT
Organism: Alligator sinensis; assembly: GCF_000455745.1. NCBI lineage: Eukaryota > Metazoa > Chordata > Crocodylia > Alligatoridae > Alligator > Alligator sinensis. The sequence goes on along the minus strand of NW_005842384.1, from coordinate 1,430,068 downwards.
CATGGGAATGTAGACAACTGCTCATACAATGGGGCTATTTTGCATCCAGCTGCCAAATGAGAATTCTGGTCCTTGGGCCCAATGGAAAGCACATTTCAGGGCCTTCATCTTGCTGTGGCACTGTGTCCAGTCCTGGTTGTGGCCATACACCTTCATTTCCTGGGCAATGACCACAAAGACTGGCTCATTTTGTCAATTTTCTAGCTGCTCCAGAACCTTTTGTTCCCCCTAAATATCAATCAAATCTGCCAGTTCTTCCTGGGCCCATTTGGAGCCATGGCTTAGGGTTATATCTGGCTTCTGCTCCAAGCCCAGCAGACATGGCTTGTTTTTCAGTGCCTCCATTGAGTATATTTGTGGGGCCAAAATGAGCCACTAAGAGAGGTCACTATGCTCTGACCAGAGTCCTGAGATGCTTTCTGCCCCCAGCTGAGAACAGTTATATAGACATGTCTAAGGAAACGTTTCATGCAGGTTTGAGTTTCCACAAATGCATAACCATGCAGGTGTGAACTGTATCTCAGTACAGGCACACATGGAAATCTGCTCATGTGACCTTTCTTAACAAAACACCTGTGACATCCATAGTCTGCCCCAAATTGTCCCCCAGATCCTCCATTGTCCAGAAGGATAGCTGTTAATGGCTTACTGCTGTACACACCCAAAATTCTGGCAGCCTGCAATGCAGCTTGAAGAGATTGGAGCTGTCCCTTCCAGCACCAGCCCTACTCCTCCTCCCAGCCATACTGTCTGACTTATCAATCACTCAACTGTGCTCCTGGGGGTCTCTCTGGTCTGAGTGGAAGAAATATTGGGATTCATCCATTCAGTCTTCTGCTCAGCACCTGCCTTTTTTGCACTGAGTGCTTGATGTAGTTCAGGGGTAATCCCCAAAAAACCTAAAACCCCAAGTTTTTAGAGGAGGGGCACTTACAGGAACCTGTGGTGTGTAGAAATTGAAATGTAAAGAGTAGGCCTGTTTAACGCTGTTAATGCTAATGTCCCTATTCAACAATCCTTAGCCAAGACAGAGTTGCCTCGGTGATCCTCCAGGCCATAGTTCATCACCAGGGCTGGTTCACTAATATTTATACAGGCTGGGCAGGCAGTGCGCATGATGCACGTGTCTTTCAAAACTCGCCACTACCTGGCATGATGGAGAATGGAGGCCTGGGGTCCTAAATGTGTGCCTGGAGTCCCTGATGCAGTGATCTGGGGTGTTATCATGCCCCCGCTTATCGTAGCAGATGTGGCTTACCCCCTCCTGCCCTGGCTCATGAAGCCATATGGAGGACAAGTTACTGACGGCAAAAGATGTTATTCAACTATCTCAGCAAATGCCAGATGAATTACAGGCTCAAGGTGGAGCTAGAAAACATTATGGCATTCATTGTGGCAGCTTGCATGCTCCACAATATTTGCGACACCAGGGGGGAGGTATTCAGTGTGTCCTTGTCTGAGGAAGTGTGGGAGGCAGTGGCCAGACAAATTCATAGGCAGGCAGGGCACAGTGCCCTCTACAATCAGCATAGAAATGTTGGTCAGGAAGCCATTGTGTGGAATTGCCTGGCAGAACACATTCTGGCTGCTGCAGATGGAGAGGATGCTCTGTAGGCCACCAATCGATCAGCACTAAATGCTAAAACATTCAGCAGTTACTGTTGAGTGTTCCTATAAATAAAATTTAAAAATTAATTGCAACACTTCTGTCTGTCTCACCAATGTAAAGGCAGATTAATACCAGTGGAAATGGATTATAGGGCTACACCCCATGCCTCTCCTATGCTCTTTGCAAAACTTTAGATAAAACCAGAGGTGTAACTGGCCAGGTAGACCTTCTGCTGTTTGCTGTTCTTGAGGGGAGAGACCATCTCATTTTTTGCTAGATACCAATGTCAAATGGTCAGAAAAGCTACCATTTTCTGAGGCAAAAAAAAGGGTGTGGAGGGGTTACACCTCCTTGGAGCAGCGGCAAACTCCACTGCTGCTCTACAGAACTACATTTCCCAGAGTGCTTTGCACTTGCTGACACACACTTCACTACAATGGCTTGCTGCAGGGGCTGGAGCAGAAAGTGAAAGTGGAGTGGGGGAGAGGAGGGTGAGGTACCCACTCACTCTGGAGTTTTGCCCCCCTCTCCCCTTTAGGCAGTGCCCAAGGCTTGTGTCCTGCTCATCCACCCCTCCTTAGGCTACCACATCCAGTAAGGATTTGGTTTTAGAATTGCTGAACCCATTCAATTTAGGCTGAAGTCACTGAGGCTGTGGCAGCTCAGCCTTTCTGAAAACCAGCTTTGTAAAAGCCACTGAGTGCAACTTATTTAGATTTTTAATGAACAGAAAAGGCCACATCAAGGATTCCAAATTAAGAAAAAAATCAGAAGAGCTAACTTGTGCCTGCCCCAGGCTAAGGGCTATAACTCAATTATGATGCACAGTTAGACCTGTGAGTAGCTTTGCAGCTCTTGTTAAAAGTAATAGTAATAGAACTGGCATTAATTTATGCCCAGTCAGTTACAATGATCCAAAATTAGGAGGTTTTTAACAAGCTGCCGTCCAATAATTTTGACATGTTTTTAAACAAGCTGTCCTGATTAGTCCTGTCTAGGCTGATGCTTCCATTAAATTTAAAGGGCCTCCAAAGAAAAAGATATAGTGACTCAATGGAAACAACCACATGGACTTCTGCAGTCAATTTGGAAATGAGTAATTTGTTAATAGAGAAGCTATATTTTTCTCACTGATAAAGTGTAGACAGAGGATTGATTAAACAATCTAAGTTGAGAAAATTCTAGGTAGACTGGAGAATTTTCAGTTAGGCAGCTGGGTTCAAGGCTTCGAAATGTGCTTGTACATGTTGTTTGATGCCTGAAGCTATGATTATCCTAGAATCTCTGAGGCAGTAGCATACTGACTGAAGTCAAGCTGACATTGGAACTTATGAGTGGGGTACCACCATTCACTGCAAAGCAGAGTGGAGGACAAAGAGGATGTTTGGAGGACAACACTTTTATAAAATATTTTTCTGGTATTTTTTTTTCCTTTGTCTAAGATAATCTATACAGAGAGGAAGGATGCAGACAGCAGTCAATAAAAAGTTATCCATAAAAATACATTCTGAGTTAAGGCTATCCATTTACCTCAGTCTGACTGGAGAGCAAACCAGCCACTGTTAACTTGCCCCTGCTTCTCCATCAAACTAGAATTCATTCTCAAAGGCCATCTTGTATGTAAACTTCAGTTTACTTAGTCCTGTCTAGGCTGGGTGGAAGTATGATCAGTTACATATTCCAGGTTAATAGCCTCTCTAATGTGCACTGCTCAGACGTGCTGCTAGAGCAAGGGCAGGCAATTATTTTGGGTGGAGAGATGCTTACTGAGTTTTGGCAAGCTGTTGAGGGCCACATGGGTAGCCCCATGCCTTGACAGGTGCCCTGTCTCCTGGTCACCATTTTGTGACCAGAAGTCCTACCCTCTAACCCCTGATCTTTGCCACCAGAAGTCCCTCCCCTTGCCCCCAGAAGTACCCCTTTCAGCAAAGGGTTTTGCCATCTCAGAACCAGAAAAATACCAAATTATATTCTAAAAAGCAAACATCTAAAACATTAAGTTGATTTCAAAAAATATTTTTGTCCTGATTTACATGTGTTTGTGTAGTGTACATAGAAGTGATTGTATATAATAGCTTAAAATGAAGCCTTACTCTTGTATATTGTAAGGGGGTGGGTATAGGTTTGTGGGGGACTGTGTGTGTGGGGGAGAGTGTGTCTATGGGGGTGGATAGGTGTGTGGGGTGTGGGTAAGGGAGTATGTGGATGTGTGTGTGGATATGTGGGGTGTGGGTGGGTATGGGGTTTGTGTGGGGGAGTGTGGGGGAGGGTGGCTGGAGTATGTGAGGGGGTGTGGGGTTCTGCATGCATAGCAGTGCAAGGGGTGTGTGGGTGCATGTGTATCGTGGGGTGTACATGTGGGACTCACCCTACGAACACACATATACACACAGTCCCTTCACACACACACACACACACACACACACACACACACACACACGGGGTACCGGCACAGCCCTGTGCTCCCAGGTCCCATGATGCAGCCAGGAGCCAAATAGTCCTGGAACAGGGCAGGGGCAGGAAGGCAAAGAAATGGCTGGGGGTAGGGTAGAGCTGGGCTTCTGCATTCCTGATGAGGCTTCCCCTGGGTCCTACTGCCCCTGGCTCCTGTCATCTTTGACAGGCAGCCAGGAGCAGATAAATATTTTCTAAATTTTTAGGGGCCCTGCAGGCCATACAGAATGGCCTGGCAGGCCGCATCTGCCCCACAGGCCATATTTTGCCCACTCCTGTTCAAGGGGATTGGTGAGCAGGGGTATGGCTAAAGGCTGCAAGTCTGCTTCATGCCTTTCCTGATCACTGGCTCTCTAGCCAGAGTGTAGACTTGGGAGAAATGGGGAGGAATGAGGTGTCAGGGACAATTTGGGTGTTGGGGTAATATAGAGGGCACTGGTCGAGTAACTCTGCACCCACCCATGTACTCTCCCCTTCCCCCTCTCCCTGGTTCTCCTACCCGCTATCACCCCTTTTCCCTCCCTCATCACTCATTCTGTCCCCACCTACCTGCTGCTCAGCTATTCCCAGCTGTCAGTCCAGGGCCATAGATTCTTGTACGATAGCTAGTCTACGTGGAAACTGTGCCTCCTGTGATATTGGAGGACTGCAAATTTTTTAGTTGTTTTAGGTGTTCAGGTGAACACCTAGAAGTTCATTTAACTCAAGGTAGGTAGCATAGCTCAGAGATATTCCTCATCCAAAGGGACGTAACTTTTAGATGCCAAAAGGGTGTTTAACACTAATAAGCCTTAATGTGTGAATTCAATTTTAAGTGTTTTAAGTGCTCTTAACAGGTTTTTATTGTAATGTGTAATCTCACCCTTAGAAAAGAATGGAAATGTGAGGCACCCATCCATGCCTGAGGTTCTGAATTACTGAATCTTAATGTTAACTCTAACGTGTAATCTCAACCTCTCAGGTCCCATTTCAGTCTTCCTAGATATTTTTTTGAATATACTTTAGATTTAGAGAATTTTTTTTAAATCAAATTTCTCTACAACAATCATGTTTTTTATGCAAAAGCGGCTTTGGTTAAAAACTGAACATTTTTGGTTTCACTGAAAAATTTTCCATAGACACAATATGGACTAAAGCAAGCTCAAATGGACTTTGCTTTCTTCTTTCATAATGTTTAATTTACTTTATCACAAAGCTGTGTCAGATCCATGCTTAGCTCTTTGGCTCTAGCCCTGTCTCTGTGGCTAAGGAATTTCAATACTATGGACGCATAAGCCAAAAATACAAATCTAAAAATACATATTATTTTTGTTACCTATTTATATTTGGGCACTGAAAGAAGTGGCTTGGTTTTCAAAAAGGCTAACCATCCAGCAGTCTTAGCCATGCTGGTGCCTATTCAGCGCTAGTGAAAAGCAGGCCACTCATTTTTCATCCTCTGTACCTGTCATAGGGTTTTATATCGATGCCCATCACTGTACAATCACATGTCCACCATGTAAAATCAAGAGCAGCAGCAGAGTCCTTAGCAAACCCTTTGGAGTGTCCAAATCTTCTTTCTCAAGGTAAAAACCCCTGGGAGCAGGAAAAGGCTAGCTGGGTTTTGTCCAGTGTGTTGATTTGTTTCAGTTTGAGGGGATTTGCTTATGTAGATTGGGATGGGAATATTGAGATCGTTATTCTTGCTATAATTGGAAGGCTTTTTTAAAAATTCATTTAGGAACCTAAGTTTCTGGTCCTGATTTTTTAACAACTCTGAAGAGATTTTGATTGATGCTGCTGCCGCTTGCAACACTGCTGGCTTTCCAGCCCTATGATGAGCCCTGCAAACTTCGTGGGAAGTCAGAAAAAAAACAAGGGCAATATTGGACCCCTGCTGAAACAAGTGGGGTAGCTGACAACTGATACACAAGAAAAAGCTAATCTCCTCAGTGATTACTTTGTGTCAGATTTCCACCAGCCCGGAGGGATCACCTTGCGGGACAGGAGGTAGGATTACCAGGATAAGGGCAATCACTCACCTACAATTGGCAAAGATCTTGTGAGGGAACACCTTGAGAGTGCTAGACATTCACAAGTCAGCTAACCCAGCCAGAATGCACCCAAAAGTGCTAAAAGAGTTGGCTGACATCATAGTACAATCAATGGCGAGGATATTTGAGACCTCACAGCATTTGAGTGAGGTTCCTGAAGATTGGAAGAGGGCCAATGTGGTGCTTATCTTCAAGAAAGGAAGGAAGGACTTTGACTTTTAACAACTTTATTTCACAAAGATCAGGTACAGAAAGCAAAAAACCATCAAACCACACCAAAGAGAAACCATTCCAGGACATTCAGAACATCACCCCGTGACAAACACCTTTGCAGTAATACACATCATGTCTAACATGCTATATATAGCCCTCGAGAAACGAACAATTCCACCCTTCCCTGTCCCCTGGTACACGTACAAAAACCTTCAACTTCTCACCCCGAGAAAATAAACAAAAGCAGCCTGGTGAGGGCCCAGGGCAC
>NW_005842384.1:1383122-1417212 GCF_000455745.1 Alligator sinensis | reverse complement strand
AGGCTGCGAGAAGCGTCTCACAGACAAAGAAACCAGAAGCAGAGGGGGGGGGAAGAGAGAGGAGAGAAAAGTGGGGGAGAAAGCTGCAAAAAAGCAAGAAAAGAGTCAGAAAGCGAAATAAACAGAGGCTAGAGACCTTTAGACAGGTGGGAGTGAAGAAAGAAAAGAGATAGGAAGCCGGGGAGTCTGACACTCGGGATCGCCCCACGCAGCTCCAAGCGAGCCTGCTCCGCAGCGTCGAAAGCGGAAGGAAGGAAGGAAGATCCAGGGAACTACAGACCAATCAGTTTGACCTCAATCCCTGGAAAGATCTTGGAAAAAATTATCAAAGAATCCGTCAACAACAGGCTAACAAAAGGCAACATTCTGAGAGACAGCCAACATGGCTTTGTTGTGGGTAGGTCTTGCTTGACCATCCTTATTTCCTTCTATGACCAGGTGATGCAAGGGAGAAGAGAGTTGATGTCATTTACTTGGATTTCAAAAAAGCTTTGAGTTGATCTCCCATGATGTCCTCATGGTAAAATTGAAGACCTGCAGCCTTGACAAATTTATGGTCCAATGGCTGGGGAACTGGCTCCGTGGTCAGACCCAGAGAGTGATAAACAACCAAGTCAACTTGGCACATGCTGACCAGTGGCATCCCCCAGAGGCCAGTACTTGGACTAGTACTCTTTAATAGATTCATAAATGATCTGGATTCGAGTGTCTGAAGCAGATTGGCTAAGTTCACAGATGATACCAAATTATGGGGAAGTGTGGTCACACTAGAGCAATGGCTCCCAAACTTTTTTTGCTGTGACCTTAAATCCAGGTAGTGACCCCTGCCCCAGCCCCGCTGCTGATTCACTCATGCCTAGTAGCACCAGCAGAGTCTGGGCCAGGCTGGGATCGTGGGGGGCAGCGGCGGTGAGAACCACATGGACCGTGCTCTGGGAAAGCCCCGCAGGTGGGAGGGGCAGAGTGAGGGGTGGATCCCGCACGACCCTGATTTGGGTTGCGACCCAAAGTTGGGAGCCACTGCTCTAGAGGATAGACTGGGGATTCAGGCTGACATGGACAGGCTCACAAGGCAGGAGGATCAAAACCTGATGACATTCAACACAGAGAAATGCAAGGTGCTCCACTTTGGGAGAAAGAACTATATCATACTTACAGGCTCGGCAGGGCTACACTCACTAGCACCATGACCAAAAGAGATTTGGGGGTCATGATTGATCACAAGATGAACATGAGCCACCAATATGATGCTGCAGCCAGCAAAGCAAATAAAACTCTGGCTAGCATCTACCAATGCATCTCAAAGCAAGATGCAAGAAGTCATCCTCCCACTTTACTCGGCCTTGGTGAGGCTGCAGCTGGAGTACTGCATCCAGTCCTGGGCTCCACACTTTAGAAAAGACATGGAGAAGCTTGAGAGAGTTCAGAGGAGAGCCACATACATGATTATGGGTCAAGAGAGCGGGCCTTATGAGGAGAGGCTGAGCGGTCAGCTGACCCCAGCTGACTTCCTGCCCTTTGGGCAGGGGGCTGGACCCAATAATCTCACAAGGTCCCTTCCAGCCCTAATGTTTATGAAATCTATGAAACTGGATAATATAGCTCCACAACTCAGATCTGACCTGTGGGCTACATTTTGGTCATCCCTATTCTAAAGCATCCATTAGTGCCACTGTCAGACTGGATAGTGGGTTGGATAGATCATTGGTCTGCCATGGTATGGTACTTCTTATGTTTCCATTATAGAAGAAGTATTGACCCTAAGATTTTTATGTCGATGCAACAACAACACATGTTCAGGTAAGAAAACTGTGTTGTAGCACACTTCATAGTACTGAGTCAGTATTTAACCATTCTTCTGGACTCATACAACACCTACATTTTAATCTGATTGGGGGTTCTCTGATATGCTTTGCATAAGTACTTCCATATGCATTTCCACAATGTTTGCTATTGTTTATTAGTAGGCTTGGCAGGATTCAATTTTTATTGATAGACATTGATAAACATCAATTTCACCTCACGCACATCAATGGAAAAATATTTCTGTTGGTAATGATCAAAATTTACATAAAGGAGACATTAAACAAAATCTGAGACTGAGGTAAAGAAATCCAGAGCAGGGATGCTGCACATATGCAAGCACACGTACAGCAGCTGGGGGCCATGCTGGTAAGGCTCTGCTAGGAGTGGGGGTTGGAGGGGAAGGGCTGATAGTGCCTGGGAACCCAGTGCTGCCAGCTGCTTGCTCTGCCCAGGTCCCAGCCAGGGCAAAGGTCAAACTCCCCCAGAGCTCGGCCCAGGCCAGCCTCCATGGGAGTTTGGTCCCCCAGACAGGGGCTGGGCTGGGCCAGGCTCCATGGGAGTTTGGCCCCTGACCAGTCACAGATGGGCTGGGCCTTGCCAGATTCTGCGGGAGTTTGGCCCCTGCATGATTGGGGAAGGGGCCAAACTCCTGTGGAGGCTGGACTGGGTCAGGTTCCACGGGAGCTTGGCTCTTGCCCTGGCTGGAACTGAGTAGAGTCCTACCCCTCCAATCCCCCTCCCAGTACAGCATTACCAGCAGAGTCCCCAGTTTCTGCAGTGGCCACCATGTGTACACGCATGTGTTTATGTGTATGCACGGAGCTCTGAGATACTGCTTTGTCAATGAGGATGGCTACTATCTGCTTGCATAAAGGCATGGTTTATTGATTTATGGATATTTACTTTTTATACTACTAAATTGCTAACACTCCTAATTTAGTACAATCCTGAACATTTAAATCAATTAAAAGTCAAAAGACACCCTTAACCTTGCACAATCCTGCAAACCTATTCATTAGGTAAATACAATAAGCAAATCCCTTTGTCAATGTTCCAGTTAGTTTTCCAGACAAACAAATAATGGTTTTTTACCTGAGATAAGACTCCATACTAGCACCCTTAAAATAAAATTCTGTGTCAGATCTGGATCCTATCTCAAAGTGAACTTGACACAGCTGCAGGTGTGAAAAATCTGCAAACTTCTCACAAGTCTCTCCTAAATCTATTATTGACACAAAAATGCAGCAAATGTCCCAACCAACTGTTATGGACCAAATTCAAATCCACTGTAACTCTGTTGAAATCAATGGATTTATTTATGCCCAAAATAGATTTGGGCCATTGTTCTGTTATGATTTTATTCTCAGTCATTCTAAACAGACTACTAGCAGGCTTAGGGACAGATGCTGAGTGATAGAGGCTGTAGAAATTAGCTTTCCCCAGTCTTAGTGGTTTGCCAGTCCTGTCAGAAAATATAACACTCTTTCACTCTTTCAGATGTATGACTGATGCTATATACGTAAGTGTACTGAGCAGGCCAGTTTTACCAAACTGTACAAATGACTGATCATTTAGGCAGCACAGACCGAACTGAATTTGTTAACTAATACTATAATCAGGAAGCACCATGCTGCCTTGATTTGCTTTTTTCAGGTTCACTTCTGTGTCCCTGTTTTAATGAAAGATCTAAACAGAACACTTTTAAAAGGTGTGTCATTATTTACAAGGGGATAAAGTACCATAATATAAAGAGTCTTTGGAAGAGTCATAATTCTGGTCGCCTTTGTGCAATATACCCACTAATCAGCCAATCTTGGCCTCAATCCTCTATAATCTGAGTTGGGTGCAATGCCACCTTTTAAAATCTAGTTAAATCTACTGTATGGATGTTCTTCACAGAGCAAACATCTTTTTTCGGTTACTGAAAAAGGGCAGTATTATCCAACTTTTGTTTTCTCCCCTCATCTCTCATGAGTAGCATTTAGGATTTCCCAACTTACATTCAAGCCAATTTTCATCCCAAACTCCTTCTCTATTTCAATACTAGCCAATATTCCTCTTGATTTTCTGAAAAATGCAATAAATCATCAGTGACGAGCACAGTGTGGTTCATCTCTTTCCCCATTATTTTCTGCATAAATGAGTAATTATTAATCATTTTAGTGACAGGTTCTGGAGGCATAAGAAACCAGAGAGAAATAATGGCACCTTTGTCTCGTTTCCCTCCTCAGCATTGTATTAGGGATTTTTTTTTCTATTAACAATTACAGAGAAAGACAATAGGAAGGATCATCTGGTAGTTAAGACAGTAGACGGAAGCTCAGAAAATCTATGTTCTGTCCTTGGCTCTGCCATATAGACACCCACTGGGTGAGTCTGCATGAGTGGTTATTGTGCATTTATTTAGTACTTGTATTAGCAAGTACTAAATAAATGTGCAGTAACCAGAGTTACTGTGCAATAGTGCTGGCAAATGTCTTTTAGGTGATGCACAGTAGCCTAATAATACTGTGCAGTAGCATATTAGCACTGTCCATGCTATGATTTGCTACTGTGCGGTATTTTTCGACTACTACACAGTCAGTGTCTTATGCAGATGCACCCACTGTGACTTTGGGCAAGGCTTTTGAGCCCTATGGTTCTGTTCCCATATTTAAAGTGGCAATAACATCACTCTCTTTCCATTGTTCTGTGCCCCTTTTCTACATTTTGATAGCAAACTCTTCAGGGCAGGGGCTGATTTGCTTGGCTTCTAGAGGGCCAACACATCACAATTCTTGTATCAGCAAAGACCTGCCATAATACAAGTAACTACCAGACATCTTTCTCTAGGTAACAGTTTAGTTGTGTTAAATTCTATTGTCTCAAGCATTCCTTACATTGTTGTTTAGGGTTTAAAAAGACAAAGTGTTAGAACAAAAAAAAAATCATGGAACCATGTACATCCTTAGCATCAAGGGCTGGCAGGGACCTCAATGATCATCTAGCCCAATCCCCTGCACAGATTCAGGATTCATTGTTCCTAAACCATCCCAGATGGATGCTCAGTCCAGTCTTTGCTTCAAGACCTTCAGTGAGAAAGATTCTGCAACTTCCCTGAGCAGCATCTCTCATTCCCCTACTCCTGTTAGAACCAGAAATATATTTTCCTGAGATTTGTTCTAAATCTGCTTTGTTGCAGCTTAAACCCATTGCTCCATCTCCCATTGCGGCAAAGGACAGCAATGTTTCACAACTTCTTTATGGTGGCTGTTCAACTATCATGTCCTCCATCTTCTCCAAGTTATATGGCTAGTTTCTCAGTCTTCCCTCACACAGGTTGCTTCCCAACCCTTTTGTTATTTTCATTGCTTACCTTTGGACCCTTCTTTAGCTGCTCTGCATCCTTCTGAAACCGAGGTGCTCAAAGCTCCAGTGGAAATCTAACTGGTGCCAAGGAGTGGGTATTATCAAGGCCCCTTGTGTTTTGTATACAAGAGTGCTGCTGATGGAACCCAATGTCACATGTGCTTGTGACAATATCCCATTGCTGAACCAAGCTGTGATCCACCAAAACCTCCAGCTCCTTCTTGGCAGTGCTACTGACCATCCAGCTATCCCCTAGTCTGTATTTGTACATCTGTTTTTTCTTTGCCATGCATTGCACTCTGCATCCATCTGATCTTTATTCTGTTGTTGATAGCTCAATTTTTCAATTAAGAAAGCTACCTTTGAATTTTAATCCTATCCACCCAAGGGCTTGTGACCCTTAAAAGTACTGGAAAACTGTTGGTGTGTGCCTTCAACTGGATAAATAAACTACTAAAAACTACTGAGAAAAACTGAATGCCAAACTGTTGGTTTGTGGCATGATTCCCAAATGATCTGACCTTTCTGAAGACACAGCTTGTGGTGATATTGTGACTTGCCTCATTTAACTGGCACTTTGCAGTGCTGCTGAAGTGCATCATTGCCAGAAATATGACACATGATGACAGTACTTCACAGACTATAGGGCCTGATCTTGCAATCCGTTTCCACACAGATAGTCTTATTGACTGCCATTCTGACATTAGGAGGATTACTCACATAACACAGAGGCAAGGATGACATCAAGAGCTAGGAACTGCATTAGCAGAGGAAAACACCTTTTCAGTAATAAAATAAAGGATGTGTTAACTATTTTGAGTGATCTCTTGTGACTATATTCAACCACACAAAAAAGGCACAGTGAATTGAAGAAGGAGGTTTTATGTCAGTCAAATAATCATTTCATTTGGACGTTATTGCTTCTGCTGGTATGGTACCCCATTTGTACTGAAGGGTACTCCTTGGTGACTAGTCAAAGGACATTCACTCTTTGATTTGCTGAATTTGTTGTGTTGCTCGTTATAAAAATGTTGTGGTGCTAATTAATCTTATAAAGGCTTTTTAGCTATATAGATTTCATAGACATTAGAAGGGACCTCAGAAGATCATCGAGTCCAGCCCCCCGCCCCAGGGGCAGGAAGTCAGCTAGGGTCAAAGGATCCCAGCAAGATAGGCATCCAAATGTTTCTTAAAAGAGTCCAGAGTAGGTGCTTGCAGTCTATTTTAGGCCTTGTGGGCTTGGACAGTAAAGAAGTTTTTCCTTATGTCCAGCCTAAAACAGTCTTGGAGGAGTTTGTGACCATTTGACCTTTTCATCCCTTGGGGCGCTCTGGTGAAGAGGCATTCCCCCAGATCCTGATGTACATCCCTTATATAGTTATAGGCAGACACTAAGTCACCCCTGAGCCTGCGCTTTTCCAGGCTGAAAAGTCCCAGGGCTCTCAGCTTCTCATCATAAGGCCTGTTCTCTTGCCCTCTGATCACGTGCATGACTCTCCTCTGGATTCTCTCAAGCTTTTTAAATTGTGGAGCCTAAAATTGGATGCAGTATTCCAGCTGCGGCCTCACCGAGGCCAAGTACAGCAGGAGGATGACATCTAACATCCTGAGATTTGCTTGAGAAGTATCTATGGATGCAAACCAGAGTTTTGTTCACTTTACCAGCTGTCACATCGCATTAGTGGCTCATGTTCATCTTGTGGTCAATCGTGACCTGCAAGTCCCTTTTGGCCACGGTGCTAGCAAGCATAACACTGCCAAGCCTGTAAGCATGATGTGGGTTTCCGCGCCCCCCCCCCCGAGATGGAGTACCTTGCATTTTTCTGTATTGAATATCATCAGGTTTTTATCTGCCCATTTTCTGAGCCTGTCAAGGTCAGCCTGGATCACCAGCCTATCCTCAGGTGTGGACGCTTTACCCCAAAGTTTGGTGTCATTGGCAAACTTGGCCAGTCCGCTTCTGACACCAATATCTACATCATTAATAAAGATGTTAAAGAGTATAGGTCCAAGGACAGAGCCTTGGGGGACACCACTTGTCACGGAGCACCACGATGATTCATTTCTGTTGATTACCACTCTCTAGATCTGACCTCAGAGTCAATTCCCCAGACATCAGATTGTGATGTAGCTGAGGCTGCAGTTGGCCAATTTTTCCATGAAGAGATAATGGGACACCAGAACAAAGGCTTTTTTAAAGTTCAGATATATGACATCAATCTCTTCTCTCTTGTCCAGGTGATGTCACCTGGTCATAGAAGGAGATGGGATTGGTCAGGCAAGACCTACCCGCAACAAACCCATGCTGGCTGTCCCTCAGGATGTTGCCATCAGCTAATTTGCCAAGAATGGTCTCTTTGATAATTTTTTCCAAGATCATCCCAGGGATAGAGATCAGGCTGGTAGGCCTGTAGTTCCCCAGATCTACTTTCCTCCCTTTCTTGAAGATAGGCACCATGCTGGCCTTCTTCCAATCTTCAGGCACTTCACCGGAGCACCATGAGTTCTCAAAGATCCTTGCCAGTGACTGAGCTATGATGCCTGCCAGCTCCTTAAGTACCTTGGGGTGCAAACTGTCAGGACCAGCTGACTTGAAGGTGTCCAGCCTCTCAAGGTGTTCCATTACATGGTCTACAGCAATGTAAGGTATAAATTTACACTCACCCTGGTCGTCCCACATCGTGTTAAGCAGGGCAGTCCCTTTGGGCTGGTAAAAAACCGATGAAAAATACCCATTAAGCAGGTTGGCTTTTTCCTATGTGTTGGTTGTCAGTTGTCCCATTTGGTTTAGCAGGTGTCCAATGTTACCCTTTGCTTTTCTTCCAACTTCTCACATATCTGAAGAAGGGCTTTTTATTGTCCTTGATACATGTGGCCAGTTGGAGTTTGGTTGCAACTTTGGCTTTCCTGGTTCACTCTCTAAAGGTGTGGACCAGTGCAGAATACTCCTCCTTTGTGGTGATTCCAGTCTTCCATCCTTTATAGGTCTCTCTTTTTAGACACAGGACATACATGAGTTTCCTGCAGAGCTAAGAGGGTTGCTGTGCCCTTTTGCTACCTTTCCTCTGAGATGGTTTGGACATTACTTGTGCTTTCAGGATTGCTCCCTTGAGGAGCAACCACTCATCCTGAACATCCCTGCCTGTCAAGTCGTGGTCCCTTAGGGCCTCGACAACAAGCCTCCTGAGCTTATCAAAGTCAGCTTTCCTAAAGCTGAGGACTTCTGCACTGCTGACTGACTTGCCAGCTTTGCAGTGAATAGTGAAAGTGATCAGCTCATGGTCACTGTCTCCCAGCTTCCCTTCGGTTATTAGGTCACTGACTAGATCATCCCCCTTTTCCAGTATCAGGTTGAGCAGCGCTGTACCTCTTGTCAGTGCATAGACTTCTTGAGTCAGATAGAGCTCATCCACACATATGAGGAAGCTTTGTGACCATTCGGATTTGGCTGAGTGCTCTTCCCACAAGCTGTCTGGGTAGTTGAAGACTCCTGTGACAACCATGCACTGAGAGCATGCAGCCTCAGCCAGTTCCTTGGTAATTCCTGGTCAAGCTCTTGTTTCTGATTAGGAGGCCTGTAGTAGACTCCTACCACTGTGTCCCCTGTGCCACATTCTCAGGGGACACAATGGTAGGAGTCTACTACAGACCTCCTAATCAGGAACAAGAGCTTGACCAGGCTGATTACATACACATATACAGTGTATGTAAATTAATTAAATAAAAAGGTGTTGGATCTAACATCACTTACTTTGACATTATTTACTTAGATAGTTATGACGCTGTCAATGAGCACAATGGAAGTTTTGTTTAAGTGAGGATTGGGAAGAGTTGATCCCCATGGGTCTGGAAATTTGGCAGAAGGAGAGTGGCATTTAACGCTGCCACTGTTTCCTTGCCACCAAATTTTCAGATCTGTGGGAACCCTTACAGGCCGGATGACATGACTCCAGATTTGTCCTGCATGCTGGGAATTGAGCATCCTTGGTTTAAAACAATCCTAATGTGTTTGTTTTTGTATGACTTATGTATATAAAAGTTCTGTTCTGCTCCATCATGGCAGAGGGAGCACAAGATAATAAATTAAGCCTATTTTTTACTTGAAGATGATATTTTTGAGTATGCCTAAAGTTACTCTAAATGAGCAGTTATACACAACTTTAGGAGAACTGTATCAATGTCTGCATCTTTAAAAATGTGAGGGATAGGTAAATGAGGCAGCAGTAACTGCAAAAAAGAAAAGGATAAAGAGAAAAACAGTCTAAAAGACTCAAAACGTAGGAAAGTGAAAAGCTAAAACCAGAAATAAGTTTCAGAGACAGGTATTTGACACTGTTTGGCCAAATTCATAACTATTGTAACTTTACTGAAATCAATAGGTTTACATCAAGAGATGAATTTAATCCCTGTTCCATATCCAAAATGATGGTTCCGAGGGACTGAGCAAGGAAATAAAATTTTATTAAACATAGACTTTCTCGGTTGCTATCTGTGAGTTACCAGCAACGCAAGTATTCTTTTATTAGCAAATCCTTAACCTTGGTCTCAGCAGCAACCTTCTGGATCAATGGTGATCAGTCATCTCAAAATTTCCCCACTAGAAATTGACAATTTCCATGGTAACTAATACCAGTCTGATTCCAGATGCATTGAGCAATGTGATCTTCTTTACTTCGGTGGGCCAAACTGAAAGTAGAATGTCAGTGTTTAGCCAAGGAACGTGCTTGCTCTCTCTCTCTCTAGCTCTCGCTCTCTTCCCCACCCCCGTTCTTTTTTTAGAGGAAAGCGTTCATTTCTGAAAAAGAAGAAACAGGTGCAAGCACTATTCAGCAGGCTGTTGCTGTCTGATCCCTGAAGCAGGACTGGCAGCAATACACAAGCTGTCTGACTGACCACCTTCGATGCCAGTGTAAACTGTAGCTGCAAGAGAGTAGGAGGGGACAGGCATGTTCAACAGCAGCCAGCAAACTTTAATACTGTTCCTTTTCTCCTCATTTCTTTGATGTGCTCTGCAAACTGCAGCTGAATCCCAGCTGAACACCTCCACAAGGACAGTTTGGAGACAGATTTTAGAAAGCTAGGTGCTTCATTCAAAAGAGCACTGAAAAGAACTAGGAGGGGACGTCAATTCATCACTGAGATACTGTTGTTTCCTTCATATCCATCAGCCTGGTCACAACCAAAGTGAATTTCCAAACTCCCATTGAATTTAGTAGAACCAGGAGTTGGCCCTAAGAAAGCATTTGAACAGGATCTCTCATAGCGAACACTTGCACCAGCAAGAGAGTTTCAATTCCTGCCAATCTTCCTATATTTTTCTGGAAGTCTCTCAATTTGGAGACTAAATCCAGAAAGCCCATCTGTTTTGTCTGAAGTTACTCTGACACCTTCATCCTCTTTGAAAGTAAAGATTTCCCCATTGTTCCAGCAGGATGCAGATGGATCATCTGAAACTGAGCCCCATTTTTCTGCCAGTGAAGTGGAATAATAGTGCGCTGTCACTCACAAGCACCATGCCAGAAGCATTCAAGCTCTGCCTTCACAGACTGAAACTCCTTCTTTCTAATATTTCCAGGGCTAATCTTGCAGACATTATTGTGCATGTAATAATTTAGAAACTGTCATAAAAATTACATTTAAAAAAAATTAAGAGGATTTTTGGTGTTCCTGAAAGGGGAAGGACTGACAACACCAGAGACTGGAAGATTAATAATAACTCAAGCTGCTTGCTTCTTAATTCTTCATTTGCATTTTAAACACTGGGCTTAGATTTACTGTTCTGTTTCCCCTGAATAAGTACTATTTTATTTCCACCTGGGCAAATGTATGCAGTTAATTAGGTTCTTGGAAGACTTAACTCAGGTTGGATTTGGGCCTGTAAGCCTTAGGCTGAGTGTGCTGGAGAAGAAACGTACCAAGGCATTTAAGGGAAGAAAATGTTTGCTTGGTTCTTCTAACAATGAATGTACAAGGTTTGGGGTTATGCAGCCTACCCGAAACTCTCTACCTGTTTAGTGCCCACAGAAACTAACCATGATTAGAAATAGGCTCAAACATCAGATCTGAATGTAACACACTGTGCTTGTATATAAAGAGATGCCAGGATCCTCACCAGGTATCAAAGTCATGACCCCCAAAAGAATTGGATACTTTTTTTTTGTTAAAAGAGAACATCTCTATGTGCCAGTGATTAGTAGGAGGTGTAGTTCCTGCAAACATTTAGCTGCATGAACACCACAGAAACCATATAACACTCACATTCAGATCCAGATGCCTAGATCTATGATAAGCCAAAAAAAGACAGCTTTCCACTACCCTAACCCAGTGTTTTCCAACCAGTGTGCCATGGCACAAAACTGTGCCGTCAGAAATGAATAGGCGTGCTGTGGAATTTTGCCATAGCAATGAGCTACAATAGGTATGAGAATGGGGATTGCCTTAATAGGTGTGCCACAGAAAATTTTTATTTATGTAAGTGTGCCTTGGGCTGGAAACGGTTGGAGAACACTGCCCTGACCCTTTGGATCCAATCCAAACTCTAGACCCAAGCTCTTTTCTTGTCTCGGTTCAACTTACACAATCATTGGGCACATCTACATGAGATGCTATATCGCCATAGTGATGAGCTACAGTGACATAGCTTGTTGCTATGGCAACGTAGCACTGGCAGGCACTAACAGTGATGCTACCGTTACTGCACAGTAGCAATGAACTACTGCGCAGTAGCTCATTGTTACTGCACAACAGGGTTGGAAATGACCCGTGCACTGCCAGGACTGTGAAGTACCAGCAGGTACTCTGCTAAATGATTGCACGCTACCAACTGCGCAGATTGGTGTGCATGTTGACACGCCCAATGGTAATCCCAAGAGTAAAATGTAATTGCTGCTCATCCAGGAATCATCCCAAAGATTAGCCAAATATCTTGCTAGATTCCCAACACTAACCAGTGGGAAAACACATGCTCAGAGCTGTTGACAGGTAGATGAATCAGACTAGACTCAACTAACATATCCTTTTAGGGTGATTCTCAAAATGGAACACTTTGGAAAGGAAAGACAGTAACCTGATGGAAAAGTCAGAATTAAAAGCATGAATAAGCGCAGAGGAACAGGTAGAGTTTGCATTATATGGTCGCATCCACATGAGCAAATACATGCCTGTTGCGGCATTTCAAAGCAGTTTGAGACACTGCAGGAGGCCTGCCAGAAAGGGCACTCAGTACAGACAATATTGATAGATAGTAGGATTGGGCTGTTCACAAAAGTAAAATATTTAGTGGCCTTTAAGCATGTGAGGCACTAGGTTTACAGGAGGATATTTTCTGATTTCCTGAGGGCAGCAAACACACTGTAACCGCACGGTCCTTTTATTTGTGGCCAAATCTCCTGAGCAAGTGCATCACTTGCACCTGGCTCTGTCTGGTTCATTAGTTTGAGATTCAGTTTGCTTCCTGGTTAGACAGCGCATCAAGGATTCTCAGACTGCCAGCACACAGACCCAGCCTTCCCTCTGCCACCAGTATTCAGAGGACTGCAACCAAGCAAGCTGCAGCATATTTTTTTAAGTAGAGAAAAGACTTACAGAGTGGTTACTTTAAAAAAATTAACATTTGCTAACGGATACAACACAGTTATCAGCCAGATTACAGCTCAGTGATTTCCCATGTGGGAAGATTTTACTTATTGCTGACTTTCCAGTGACAGCCACTGAAAATATCCCAATGGACCTGCAAGAAGGAAAAATAGTATGCTGCAATAATACGCTGTAGCAGAAAGAGGGCAGTGAAAAAAACAGCAGTAGCAAAGGTCACTGTGTTAATCAGACCTTGACACCCCAAAGCCTAGCAGATAACCCGTGTGAAAACTGCTCAGGTGTGAAGTCTCAGGTTGGGATGAGATATAAGAATCTGCTGGAGCTTGCTAGCTGTCATTCTAAAAAGCATTCATCTCAGTCACTGCCTATAATTTTCAAAGTCAAGCTGACCTTGCTGTGCCTAAATTCACAAAGGTCACACAGCACCTAATAAGCTGACAGAGCTTCATAGCCTACAGAAATGCTTGGCTTATCTTCGAAGGCCTTTCCCTGGGTTTAATGTCTCTGACAAAGGAACGAGTATTACGTCAGCTGCACAGATGAGGTCAATGTACAAATGTAATGTGCCTGTCACTTGGTTGGAGCTGGAAGCCTATTGGAGTAGTCATGCCCGTAAGAAAGAGATACAGATCTGGACAGAACAGAACAGAGAAACCAATCATAAGGCTAAGAAGGCTTATAGACTAGGAGGGCACTCTGTGTCCTATTGTACACATACGTAGTGCTGGAGGGAGAAGGAACCCTGAACTCTGGCTACATCTGAAGCTTTCCAAAGCTAATGTTCCTCAGATAATTATCACAGGATTTGTAATTCTTTTACAAATAAACATAATGCACATTCTCTCTCTCTCCTTCTCTCTCTTGTTAGTGTTGGAAATGTGCCTGAATCTGGGCACTGAAGCAAATGAAGAATTAACTGTGCTAGCTAGACCCAGAAGGACAGTAGGCAGACATTTCAAAAGTTCTTCCACACATCTGCTGATACATTCTATGCTAGAGCTACTGCATATCTCAACTATCTGGCCTTCTCTCTCTTTGCCCATGTTATTCTGCTATTTCAGTCTCCCACCTCCCTTGGCGACCAACCATCAATCATACCAAACAGTGCCAAACTATTTTGGGATGTTGTGAAATGGATTAGCAGCAAGGATGACAACACCAAATTCACATTTATTTACAACTAAACCTACATCTGAGGAATTGTACTAAATTCCAAACTTTTGGGATATTTTGGATTCAGTTCTTTATATGAACAATCACACCTTGGGTCTGTCTCTCTAACAGGCCTGAATCAGACCCCTGTGTTAGTGTACTCTAGACTTAGTTACATATTCAAATCTTATACAGTAGTTAGGGCAACATCTCAGCCTCTAGCCTACATCACAATAGGAACACAAATCTTTGGAAGTAAAATTTGAGTGCATCAATCTTTGCAGCACCTAGAAGTCCATGAAATTTACAGCCAGAAAACAAAACTCTTTAAGAACTAGAAGAGAGGAAACATTGTCACTTGCCCAAATTAAAAATGGAAGTAGCAACTCAATAAAACTTTGTGTTGTTGCCCTTCTGGCTATGTTATGACATACTTCAAAGATCTCAATGGTCACAGCCAGCTTGGAATAGGTACAGGCAGTCCTCAGACTTATGACACAATTGGTTCCTGGAAACCACATCTTAAGTTGAAACATTGTAACTCAGAACCGATTTTCCCACAGGAAACAATGTTATAAATGTGGGATTGGCTCCTGAACCAAGGCCTGATACCCTATTTTCACCAAAAAATAACCCAGAATTTTGTACTCAACCAATTATAGATGAGTAATATAGCTACATTAATATATTTATATTGTAAATAGCAATCATATTGATTTGGAACGACTTCTTTGAGGCGACTTTGCTGGACCTTTTGAAGGGTTCTTGGCTGGAGTCTTCTCAGGAGTCCTGGCTGCAGGTTTTTCTGGAGTCTTGTCTGCTTTCTTAAAGAAAGTATTTAAGGAAGTTTGGACAGATGTTCTCCAGGAAGATGGGCTACGCAGTGAACCTGTTCGCTGTGCAAAGTCATGTTGGATCAAGCACTGGAAAGTTGAAACTGACGTCAGAAAGTTGAAACAGGGTATCAATTTATAAATGTTGTAAGTGCAAAACGTTGTAACTCGAAATGTTGTAAGTTGAGAACTGCCTGTATGCCCCTTTTTGGCTCAGATTGATTGAAAACTTTTCTATGATGCTAAACAGAATTATTTATTTAATTCTCCATCCTTTGTTGTTTTGTTTAGTTTCCTGCAGGATGTCTCTGAGGAACAAGCCAGAACAAAACAAAAAGCTTTCATATCCAGGCCAAGACTAGTCCAGTGAATTCCAGTTAAGCATGGAAACTTGTAGGAGAAATATTTGGCAATCAGAAAGACCTTATTAAAGAAGAACGTTATTTTCCATCACGTATAAGACCACTAATATTGTAATTTAATTAGATTCTTCTTCTGCGTGGAGTTTTTCTCTTCACTGCATCAGACCTGTAACATTTATAAACCTTCCCATTTTCAATTAATCGCATCCTTAAAAGTGAAATTGAAAGTTGGTGAAAGGTGAGGACAATTAGGACTCGTAGTAGAGATGCTATCTTTTATGAGACCAACAAGATTTTTGCAAAAACATTAATAGCCATAAGGTCTCAAATGTTCCATGTACAACATTGAGAAAGCACTGCTGCCTCACTATCATGTCTCAGATGTGGTCCTGTTCTTAGGTCACAGCTTCATGCATAGGAGTACAGAACAGTCATATCCTTGTACAGTTGTTAAGCTTTCTGCTTAGAGTGTTCTGTCTCTAAGAATCAAGGTACCCATCTCTCTGGCAACCTGTTTCTCTCTCTTTTTCCATGTATTTGTCTTATATCTATAACTATTATCTTAGATTCAGATTTTCAGAACAGTTTAGGGGGGGTTAAAATTAAAGCCAATGGAAGGCATGTTTCTCTGTACACTCTAGACCCGGGATTGGCAACCTTCTACTAACAGGAGGCCAGCCACCACCGAGGGCTGCCAATCTTCTGTTGACACCCTAGTCATCCCAGTTCTGTGCAGAGCCCTCCCAGCTCTCTCAGCTGCCCTAATGCACCTGCTACTGAAAAATGTGTCACCAAAGAACGTGGTGAAGGTTGATCTGGAGTACCACCAGTGATGCTAAGCAAAGGATGCACTGGGGAGGCAAGAGAGCAGTCCTCCAGCAACCCATAAAATGCCAATCTCTGCTCTAGGCTGAGGTGAGAATCCCAGCCCACACTGGCCAGCAAGAATACCAGTCAGCATTAGCAGTATTGAGGGTACAAGGAATAGAGAATCTAGCTCACATAGTATAAAAGACCTGAGCTGAGAACATGCCCAGGATCTTTACCTTTTCAAAGTTTTGGAATATTTGAGCTGTTTTAACTACGAGTTCCCTCTACATTTCCCCTCCCCCAACTTTGTATGGATAAAATTAAAAAAACTCAGCAGCTGTGACAACTTTTCAGATACTGGATGAAACTCAATAATACAAATATGTTCAAGAGCACCCACTTGTCTGTCTGAGCATGGATTGCTGCCCCTGTAACTGGTGCTTATCTTTGCAACTGGCTCAGCTTCTGCCTTTTGATGATGCTCTCTATTAAGCCACCTAAGCAGGCTAACCAAACGCTTTGTGAGATGATAAAAAAATAAATCTGTGAGGATCCTATTCTAGTGGCTTTGTTCTTTATTGTAAGTAGCTATATTTTATTCTCTCCTTCTCATTTCAAAGGCATTAAAAATAAGACCTAGGGAAAAAAATACATGCCATTAAAATAATCATTGCTTTCACCACAGTAATCTGGAGGCAGAAAGGAAGGAAAAGTGACAGCATGTATGTTGAAATTAATTACAATAATAAAAAATGAATGCATTGGAGGCATGCCCAGCCCCTTTCTGCACTAGCAAAACAAAAGAAAGAAAGCCTATTCCTGAAGCATCTTCATTCTTGGGGAGTGAATATAGGTAAATATGAAGCGCATCTGAACTGGCTGTGCTCCCAGTTGGCATGGCCTGGTATTGGTAAGCGCTCTCCCTAGCCATGCAGTGAACTCCAGCTCAGTAGCCAGCACTGGCCCCCAAAAAAGCTGGGACTGCTGCAGTGGCAGCATACTTGGCTCCAGTGGAGGAGGAAATACCTCACATCAGTCAACAGCAAACCTCTCCAGTTAATTAAGAAGTGGAGTTGACAGCTGCTGAAGGGTGTTCCATCCAGCTGGGAGGATGAAAGCCAAGAAGCCAGGGCTTGATGGCAAAGGGCTAGACTACGCAGCATAGGAAAAGAGGGTTGGAGAATCTTCAGGTGCCTGAAAGAGAGACAGGCAACTCAAGGAAAGGAAATAATCACTGTTTCTGTGAGAGAAGGAAATGGCAGTCCTGGGTATGCAGCAGAGTTAAGTGACTCTGAGCATATAAGATCATCTCATATGCACGTGAATGGCCACTATCATCGAGAATCTCATATCTCATTAAGGAACCATGTTTATATGACAGTGGGTGTGTCTACACATTCATTAATGTGCTTTTGCTAATGCACATTAAATTTAGTAGCTCTAATGTGAGGTACTAACTAAATGCATGTTAGGCTACACTAATGCACAGTAGCTAAAGTACATACTTTTTTAGTGATGCTTAATGTGCAGTAGCCTAATTTTACTTAGGCTTTACTGACATTAAAGTGTCATGGCAAAAGCCATGCTAACGTGCAGTTAAATAGGCTACTGCGCATTAAGGCGCACATACAGAAATGCCCGGTAAGTAGAAGGGGTTTCACAGGTAAAATTCAACCCAGAAATGCCAGAAATTCTAGACAACCATTGTGCTAGTTAAACTGAAGGAGAAATTCCTTTGAGTCAAGCCAGCACAAACCCCTTCACATTCAGATCTAGAAGAGGGCAGATATGCCTGTCTTCTATAGGATTTCACAAACACATTATATCTGAGATTTTCATAGAGCACCTACAGTGATGGTCATGAGGCAGAAGACAGATCCTGGAATTCTCACCCCTATTCCTTATACATCCAAAGAATGCCAATCACAAGCTGACCCTTAGTCTGGGTACTGTTCCAGTTTTACAATTGGGGGGTTAAATGACTGCCCCAAAGCTACACAGCAGTAAAACAAAGTCTATCTTAGAATTATCAATACTTCCTATTTCTAAGCTGCAACCACTCAACAATAGTGCTCCCTTCTATAAAAGTGGTGATTTCCCCATGTAGCAACAGGACCCTGAAAGAAATTTTGCATCAAACACAATTCAGCTATGTTAACTGCACTGCAAATAATCATCATTTTAACTGTAAAAGTCAAAGTATGGATGCCCAGGCTTCAAGTTTTGCACAAGTGACTTTTGCTGGAGAACAAGTAATCTTCATTAAAGAAGGCTGTGAACTATAGAATTGGGTTTCAAATCTGAGTTTCCTCAAAGTTCAGGTGTGTTTGTATCCATGGGTTTTGCTCAATCCCATAATTTCTGTGGTTTGATAAAAAACTGGATTTGGGGCTGTGCAAGAATCACAATGGAACAGAAGGAGGAAAATGAGGGATCTGAAGGTTATAGTTTTCTGTTCGTACTTAAGGCGGGGTTCTTGCACACATTCTGTTTCTCGTCCCAGGTCTGAGGAATCTCCCAGGCACAGAAAATAGTGATGTGTTTTATACACGTTATCGTTTGTCTCCCGTTGATGGGAATTGCAGGATAATTGAGTTCCTAAGAGTGAATAAGCGTTAAGTTATTAAACTTTCACTCATCTTATCACACAAAACCCAGTCAGATTTTTGTACTGTTTTTTTTCCACCTACTATGTCACTTTTACAAGAGACCTATGTTCAGCAAGACAGATTTTCTTCAAAGCTGGCAGGTGTTTTGCATGTTCTCCTACCCCTTTGCCTTTGATGGTGAATCTGCCTCATCTTAGATGGATACTTGTTGCCTGACCTCTACATACCTTTGTATTTTCAATATGATACCCTTAACACTGATGGTCTATTCTTAAGTCTTTTATGTCCTGAATGTTTCTTGTTGGTCACTTCTAATATTGGTGACTGCTGAAGTGGAAGTTTATCCTCCAGTATTGTGCTGCTTAACTGGTTACTAGCATCCTCAGGTTATTTTTGAAGTGTTACTGTTACACCAGCCTTAAGCATGACCACAGCAAAAAGTGTTTCACTTGTTTATTTCTCAACTTTTTCTCTCTGTTTCTCCTGATTTCCAAGGATCTCTCTGTAAGCCTTTTCATTTCTGTAGCTTAAGTCTTGCTTGTCACTATCTTGATGTTCTTTGCTTTCACTTCCCAGCATCTTTCCCTCAATAAACCATTCACAGAAACCTGATAATGATGCTACTGTGCATTCAAAATATAGGAATGAATTACTCCAAATCTTCAGCATAGATTTGTCCCAAAGCTTATCATATATCTCCTCACAAAGGCATAATAATAATCAGACCACTTATAAACATTGCCCTGTCAACTAGAGCTTTTACTGCACTAACCAGGGAAATATGATAAACACTTTTCAAATGCTTTGAATAACAAATATTTCACATAAGACAAATAACTGGTTTCCTTGCTTCATCACCTGACTATTGAAGGGGAGCGTGGCTGGAGATCCTTATCTTTGTATCGTCACTATTCTGACTTTTCAGGATTAAATTGGTCTTCTAATGTCTCAACAAAAAAAGCAGATTTCTCACATCACTTCAATCATGCAGTTTATTCATGTCTTTGATACAGTCACCTGGACACCTATTCTTTCATTTCAAATAGAAGCTTTTAGTTTGCTCACCTCAGTCACCTGCAGGATCTTTGAAACACCTCCTCTGCTGTTCCTTCCAAAGAGTGCGTCCCTGCATCTCCCACTCCATTCCCGAGTCCATTTACAGTGCAGCCAGTAAGTTCTTGCTAAGTTATCGTTTGAAATTCTGAGACACAACAAAAGGTGTTTTTCCCCCATCTCTTTGACAATTTTGCTTTCTCAGTGGTCCATCACAGACAGGTCTCCACTAGTAAACTGAGCAACCTATCCTCTTGTCTCTTCTTTTCTTCTTTTTTTGTAAACATATAATCAGTGCTTCAAATGCCTCAGGTATCACAATCTCTATTTCTCTACTGCCATCTGCTGGCCACTAAATAGCACAAACTTTGTCAGAGAAACTGGTAGCAACACATATACAGTATATTTTTCTTCTGCCCTGCTTAAAATCAATAATGATACATGGTGACCAAAAGTCAACACAAATCATTCTATTTTTCCCCTTCATTACAAAACACCAAACAAGATTTACAGCTTGTTGGTCAGCCATGGTAAGCTCAAAACGCTGAACAACAGAAGCAGGAAGCAGTTGGCAAGACGGGTCGACTAATGTGCTTCTTGTGAACGAAAGCCAGGATAAAGTGGAGACAAATGTATTCTGTCTCAAAATGCAGGTGGGTTTACCCCAATGATGCCATAAATAAAGTGTTCTACTGCGAAGCTGAGGATTATCTGATCTGAACGGCTTGGGTTTACAAACACTACCTGCACAGAAATATTGACTTTGATGGGAACACAGTAAGTGAAGGGAAAGAACTGGATGCAAAGAGAGCAGTGAATTACAGCCTGGAGCTTCTTGGTCATTTTTTATTTCTTTTAAGAGATTTCTTACTATAAGCATTTATTATTACTATTTGTCAAGCACCAATAAAGTGTTCAGCACTGCCTGTAATGTAAAGGAAAACACAGTCCTCGCCTCATGAATTTTGTACTGTAAATTAGACACGGTCAATAAGCCTAAGCACAAGGTATGTATGAATGGAGTTGTGATGTACAGTGTGTTATGGATGAGGCTGACATGCCTGAAATATGTACAAGGCAAGCCAGTTTGTATAACCATACCAAATTCAGTATATTTGGAATGGTTTATAAATGGCAGGCTGAAAAGTTCGCTTGTAAACACACCCTAGGCTTCAGAGTGTTTAAAACCTGGAGCAGTTCCTGGATTGGAATTCTGCAGAATGGACCTCTTCTGCTTTTAAATGCAGTGTCCTGATTCATCACTGCTATCACTGGCTCTGTATTTTTTAAATATATATTATGGTCAAAGCTGGCACAATCCTGATTGTTTCTCTGCACAACTGTCCATTTGAAAGGATGGGTCTTCAGTTATGGGACAGCCCAGAACTGGTGTATCCATGCACACAGACAACAAAATCAGACCAAAGAGGGCCAGCTCGACAATGAGAATTACAGAGGGAGACCAAAGTAAAGGCTGATGACAGAAATACTTGAAGTGAAGAAGAAAAAAGGTACACGCTAGAGGAGAGAGCCAAAAACATTACTGAATTGAAGGTTTCCAAATAGGCAACAGACATCTGTTTTGCAAGACAACAGAATTGCATCAAGTGAGGCTTCGGCTCATTTAATATTTGTGAATGTGGATAGAAAGCCCAATTCTTGAATGACAGTCCCTTCTATGCATACTGTAAGTGAAGTTCATAACTAACAATCTTGAATGTAGTGTAGGGTACTTTCTGCGGTTTCCTCTTTCCTCTAAAGTTTTCTTTCCACACTTAATAAACCATTTCCAAGTGTTTCAGTCTTCAGCAATCTTCTCCCAGTCACTTGGCTCAATGGTCACTGCCTTCATATCTTTCTTGCAAGCCTATCTGAACCAGAGATAAGGAATGCCTGCATGGTCCTCTTCCTGTAAAGCGCTCTCTATGCAAGAGATCCTTGTGTATATGGCTATCATCCATTCTCCACATATGACCATGCCACTGAAGTCAATGCTGATTGAGAAGAGGATGGATGCTTGGAGTGTTGGCACATTGCAAGACCTCAGTGTGGGCATCTTTGTCCTACCAGGAAATTCCTAGTATGCAGCAAAGGCAATGCAAGTGAAAGCTATTGAGGCACTTCTCTTGACTACAATGTGTGGTCCAGGATTTGCTGCTGTACAAAAAAGGGTTGATGATGCAAACATGATATTCTTTGATCTTGGTCTTAATGGCAATTTGTTGTTGTTCCACACTCATTTGCTCAACATGCTCATGATACCTGATGCTTTTCCAATACCTGTACTCAGTTCAGCCTCAAATGACAGGTTGTTGATAACAGTGGTATCAAGGTATGTACATTTACTTAAAACATTCCATGTTCTCTCCTGGTGTGATTGATGGTGTTGGATGAATGTTCTGGCCATAACATTGGTCTTCTTGATGATGATTGTAAGACCTAACTCATCAGGCATGACTGAAGTGACTGAAGGTCTATCAGTGCTGCATCATCAACAAACAGCAGCTCACAAATCAAAATTTTCTGCACTTTAGTCTTAACTTTAAAGCATGTAAGGTTGGATAATTTTCCATCTGAGATGGAAGTAGATCCTAAAATTATGTCACAAGAAAAGAAAAGAAAATCCAAAACAGGGTTGAGCAAAGGTCAGACCCCTGCTTGACTTCGAATATCACAAGTCTCGGATGTTGATCCATCAGAGCTGACTCTTCCCTGCATTTCAGCATGGAAAGAGCAGATTATGCTAAAGTGTTCTGGTGGTCAGCCAATCTTTTCCAATAATGTGAATATGCTTTTTCTGCTGACAAATTTGAAGGCCTTTGTTAGATCAAGTAAAGCAATATAGAGGGGTTTCCTTTGTTCCCTACATTTTTGTAGGATTTGTCGGAGTGAGATCACATCTACGGTGGACCTACTAGCTCACACCTAAAGTCACATTGGGTGTGTCTACACATTACTGTGTAGTAGTATAGTTTACTGCATAGTAAGCATGTGCTTCTACATGTGCACATGCTTACTGCACAGTAAACCTCACTAATCATGATTAAATTTGCTTCCTGAAAATGCAAGTAGCAAATTTACTTGTGATTACTAACTGTGCAGTAGCATTTGTATAGACACCTATCCAGGAGCAAATGTGCTCCTGGTCAGCTGGCCAGCAGGGGGTGGGAGATTGTTCCTTGCCCTCTGGAGCTGCCTGCTGCCGGGAAGGGCTCTGCCACTGGAGCTTGAGGGGGGACTATGCCCCCCTGTCTGAGCAGTAGGGAGCTCCAAGCCCCCACACTCTGAAATTATGTTGGAGATCCTTATCTCCCAGCACTGGCCCTAGTGTCAAGGAGCTGGCACCAAAAAACAAGGATCTGCAGTTATGGAGCTTCCTGGGGGCTGGGAGCCTGTTCCCCACCCAGCTCTGCTATCATGGAGCTGAACAAGGAACAATCTCTCCAGCCTATTTCCCATGCAGCCTATTCCCCATCACGGAGCTGAGTAAGGAACAAATTCTCCAGCCCCCAACTCATGATTGAGGAGTTGGGGTTGGGAACTGTCCTGCTCAAGGGCAGGTCCCAGCCACATACCCTGATTGGGTGATTGAGGCACGGGGCCTGAAAAGAGCTGTAGGGGTGGGGTAGGTCCCAGCCCTCTGCCCTGATCTGCCAGTGGGGAAGCTAGCAGTGTCATCACCACACGGTTAGTGCCTGGCAACACTACTGTGTGATAGCAATGAGCTACAGTGCAGTAGCTCATTGCTACTGTGCCATAGTGTCTTGTGTAGACATGCCCAGTGACTTAGAATAAACATGGTCAGCAAGGATATAAATTCTTTTGAGTACTAGGAAGGTCTCCAAAGGAACAGGGAGTCAAACTGAACCTGAACCAAAAACCAGAACGAACCTTTATTTTTCCTGAACTGGAACAGAACCTGAACTTTTATCTGAAAGTCTCTGTTCAACCTGAACTGGAACAGAACCGCAAAAAAAAAAAAAAAAAAAAAAAATCAAGTTACCGGTTCAGAATAAGGGTTCAACCAAACAAAACACGCCTGATGTGGTACACTCACTGGCTCCACCAGAATCAGAATGAACACATAAATAAAACCAATATTTGGGAGGATTAAAGATTTATATATTTTGGGTTTGTACAAGCTTCTATACTCTTCAAGGGTTGGGCCTGGGGAGCATTAGGCAAGGATTGGACTGGAGGCCTGCTTGCTGCTTCCCCTTTGTGTCAGGGGTTTGGTCAACATAGAGTTACAACATGAAACGGATGAACATACAACACATATGTGAGGTGATAGAACACTACAAGACAGGCAGCATAGGATATATTTGGTGTCTATCAAATGGTCTTTACATGTACAGTGCAGCGAGAACATGTATGTAAATATACAATGAAGTAAGAATATGTTTGGAGAAATAGGGATTAATCTGTGAACCCAAAATTGGGGAAGGAAAACAGGAAATAACAAAATTACAGAAACACAGGAAAACCAGAGTACCTCCCCCATGCTGCAGTGCACAGCCAGCCTCTGTAGGTGGCAGATATTATTGCATCTGTAGTGGCTAGGCCTTCAGGGCCCCAAGCAGAGCAGAGTGCACAGTGCAACAGCCTACTGACCTAGTCCAGGTCCTGAGAATCAGAGAGGTGAGTGATCAGGCTCTCCAAGGCCCAGGAAGTCTGAAGAAGCCCTCAGTCCAGGCAATGGTGAGCATGATGTGTGGGGGGAAGGCAGGCTCTGGGGCTTCCTGCTTCCCAGGGGATTAAAAATTTTGAATACCCTTAATGTTAATGCCAGGTAGATCATTTTATATCTGAATTTATATATCAGAGGGATTACCCTATAGAAGAGGGAGGGTAATGGGGGAACCACCAGTGAGTGCTGCTAGGTCACTGGGACTGAGGCTCAGAGGTAGCAGCCTCCAACAGATTAGAGAGGAATGTCAGGCAGCATGGGGATAAGTGGTGAATGTGACTGAGCAAGAGATTGGGGAGGGGTGGGGAGTGGATCCTGGTCCCATGATGTGACTAGTAACTGATGTTAGAGAGACTACGTGCGGGAGTGATTTGTGTGATAGGAGAGAGTGAAGGCATGGTGGATTGGGCTGGACCCGTGATGACGTGAAGTTACATGAATCCTCTTGTTGCTTACAGATCAGCATCACATTCCATTTCCAACATGGGTAGGGAACAAGTCAACCCTGTACAGAGACATTTCAAGTTTGAGTCCACAAAAAATGAATCCGTATGTCAAGTTGAAGACTGTTCAGTAGTGATGAAAAGCAATCATGCATCCAACTTGGAAAGGCACAAAGAGAGGCATCATCCAAAACAATATACTCAACTTTCACTTTCAAAAAGGTAGAGGAAAGACGAATCAGAATTACAGAAGAAAAAGTCAACCCACTCAGTGCAAAGTACTTTATATTCAGTATTTCATAGGAAAAGAGCTCAAGTAAATATTGATGAATCAAAACTTGTCGATGCCTGTGTGAAACTTGTAACATACAATGGAAGGCCATTCACCTTAATTGAAGATTCAGGATTTAAGAAGATAATTGATCCCATAATTGAAGGTATTGGAGGGAAGATAGCAATCAAACCCGAGACACAAAATTGCAGAAGCAGCAGGCAATATGTGCAATGTAATCAGGGATGAAAAAAAAAATAGGCCCATTTGCTTGAAGTTGGATTGTGCAACCATAATTGATAGATCAATACTTGGACTCTTGCAATGAGGGAGATTAAAGGGAGGCATACCTCTGAATACCTGAAAACTTTGGTCATGGACACTATCACTAATTATAGTATTAAGCCCATGCAGCTATATTCTGTAACAACAGACTATGGATCAAATATGGTAAAAATGGTGCAACTTATGATTGTTCAAGTGAGTCCAGTTCATCTACTGAAGAAGAGCAGGATGGAATGAAGGATGAGGAAAATGGATACACAGGAGAGGAAGACAGACTCATGGAAGACTTGAAGACATTGGAAATTGTTTTTTCAATGCATCATCAACGGGTAGTTGCAATGTGTGTGTAGAACAGCAAACACTTAACTATAAAGAGTGAACTTGTTTCAGAAAAACAGTCAGCTGCTCAATTTATTGCAAAAGCATGCTATGTAACCTAGAAGCAAACAATAATGATAGTTCTAAAAAAATTAAAATTGAAGAAACCCATCTTAGATTGCCCTACAAGATGGCACTCAACCTGTGACATGTTGCAGCGATTGTTGGAACTGCGGGAGTTTTGTCAAGACATGGCAATATCAAACCTTGACAATGACTGGATATCAATTCAGGAACTGACAGCTGCTCTGCAACCTGTCAAAGTGCCAACTAAAACACTGCAATCTGAACAGCTTACCAGAGAGGATTTCTATGGAAAATGGTTGAAGTGTCAGCTGGAAATCTCAAAAGTAGTAGCACAGTTTTCTAGCAAGTTAGTAGGCAGCATGCAAAATCATGAAAAATATCTTTTTGAAAATAAAATGATACTTGCAGCTTGATACCTAGATCCTAGGTATCAATTGCTGTTGTCTGACATGGACAGAACTAAAGCCAAGTGTCATCTCATGTCAACATGGCAGAGGATGGGAACTGTCATTCATGGAAATGGCACGAATGTAGAATCATCAGTTGACTCTAATCTGCATACTACACACACAGAAAAGGATGATGCTGACTTGGAATCATTCCTTCAGTCAAGAGAGAACTTGAATCAGCAAGAGTCACAGTCTTCTGGTACCCAGTCAAACAGGATTGGTCCTTTTCTGGACTCATTTGTGGATGAGCCACGATTGAATAAAGATTTAAATATTTTGAACTACTGGGAGACTCAGAAAATACCTAGATGTGAGCTGTACAAATTGGCTCAGGTTGCCTGGTTAGTGCCATCAACTCAAGTAAGCGTTGAACAGGCATTTTTGAGTTTAAAATTCATACTGTCAACATAAAGATCCAATATGAAGGAGGCAATCTTGGAGGATGTTATGTCAGTGAGACTGACTAGATTACAGAAAGCTGTAATACTGAGTACAAAACAATGCAAGTCAAGCATGTTGGAAACACGATAGGCCTAAAATCCATCTGCTTAAGTTTGATAATTCTTTGTTTCCCTGGCTTTATTAAATCAGTTGAAAAATACATAATCTTGAGAAGTTAACTAATCACAGTGACAATT
The DNA here is from genome assembly GCF_000455745.1 of Alligator sinensis. NCBI lineage: Eukaryota > Metazoa > Chordata > Crocodylia > Alligatoridae > Alligator > Alligator sinensis. The sequence continues at coordinate 1,390,462 of NW_005842384.1, read as the reverse complement.
GTGTGATAATTTCCTAAGTCCTTTTCCTTTCTTTCCTCTTTAAAATTGATTTGGTTGCTTCTTCACCTATTACACATGTCTCTGGTTGTACAATTAAAATCAAACAGTACAAATAAAATAAGCATTTATTTGTTAAGTACTTAGAATTTATTTTTTGTTTCATGCATGCTTCATTGTACTTATTGCTGACACTTAGTTGCAGCAGTTTTAGACCAATTAGCTTGCTCCACCCCACTGTGCAAATGGTCATCATTATAAATAATGTGCCTTTTTAAAATTTTCTCGTGTGAACCAGAACTGAACTGGTTGGTTATGTGTGCTGAACCAGTTACTGAACCTTTATTGGCCTGAACCAGAACCAAACTGAAACAGCTTCAGTTGCAGCTGAAACTGAACTGGAACTGAACCAAAAAATTTAATGGTTTGACTCCCTGCAAAGCAATGAGGTGAAACCATATTGTCCAAAATCCAACAACACTTTAATGCAGCTGGAATCCTTGATTCCAGTTCCTGCTACCCTTCTGCTACCCCATTTTCAAGTACAAGGTTGCTTCCATTCTCTAGTCTCTCTCAAACCACCCCTACCAGCACTGCAGCCAGTGGAGAAAACAAAGCTCATTTCCATATTTTCAGTTTCACATTTCTTTAAATACACACTTTTTGGTACTCCAGTACAAAGAAAATGTTGTGACTCTTGTGAGATTAAGTAAAATGTACAAGTATGTGTATAAGCATGGAAAATATTCCCTTAGACTACAAAAGAAAAAAAAAATTCTCGTCTCCCTCATCACTTGTGGTCATTTGCATCCTCTTGTCAGCTTTCTTCTCTAGCTGATGTTACAAACCAAAAAAAACCCCATATAATAAGTAGAGATGGGATATATTTTTTTAAAAGACATTTTAAGAAAGTATTTTTTAAAATCAAGCCATTTTGTTGAGGTGCTGCTTGAAATTTTTCATTGAAAAAAATGTTCCCTCCCCCCCCTGCTGAAAAAAGCAAATTTTATTACCAAAAACTCAAAATTTGTTGAAAAATATTCATTTCTCATGAAAAAAAAAATCTGTACCTTTTTGGTATTTCTTAATTTATCACAAAATAGAAAAACCACACATTTCAATGTTTTTTTTTTGATGTTTTCTTTCAAATATTCAGAATAAAAAATATTTGGATGCTATTGTTAAAGGAAAAATCACTTCACAGCCATGGCAATTTGAACATTTGAAAAATTTTCTCTGATAGCAGCTTTTGCTTTTTTCAACCACCTCTGATAAATAGGGACATGGCTGTCTACCTTTATGCTATATTTTTTTTAAACGTGGCCCATAATACTTACAGCTTATATGGCACTTCCTGGTCAAAAACCTAGCCATACTGAAGACAACAACAAAACTACCACTGCCCATTTAAGCTGCTGTAATTAATTATCACACTACTCTAATCATGATTTTTAAACATTGGTAACAGAAGGTAGGAAGGTTGCGAGCTTCTATGACCAACATGCAGCAGGCCAATTGCTCATTGAAGGCCATGTACATTTTCATTCTGCCTCCAATGGACATGAGATGAGCTAGACAATGCCTTTGTCCAGAAATGCTTTTCTGTTTTACTCACCCAATCCAGAAACTGCAAAATAAATTATACTTTGGTGCGATGCTGAAGAGGTGCCTATACAGAAATTCTATTAATCTCTCTGTCTCCAAGAATAGTTAGCACGAACTATTTGGCTTCTGAATTTGGGATGCTGTGGTTAAAACAAAGAAAATGAGTTGGCCAAAAACAGTTTCGGAAAAAAAACAGAACCTTCCACTACCCTGTTGAAACCACATAGGTTATAAATAGATACCCTTGGGTGCATCAACACATGCAATTAATTCAAAGTAATAAATAGACCAGTTTGAGCTGAAGCAAACTACTCCCGGACACAGTGTCTACATGTGAGCCCAGGACAGCAGCAGTTTGAGCCAAGGCAGAGCAGTTTACACCAGGGCTGGGAACACAGGGTGTCAGCCCCAGGCTCTGGGTGGCAGTGTTCAGTGACAGAGGGGCTGGCTAGGGCATGAGGTTGCTGAAAGTGTGGAGCCATGTGGCTAGGTGGTAGGTAGGAGTCTGGCCCCTGTTAGCTGGACTGACTGGGTGCAATTTATGCATGCGGTCAGCATCTACATGTGCATTTAATCACAGTTAATTATCCTGTTGTAAGATAGTACTGTTCCCAACAATACTGTCCTACAGTGGCGTTAATTAATTTATGGTAGCCTAACAGCATCACATGTATAAATGGTAACACTTTACTCCTCAGCTAATTAGTCTACTCTGCAGTTAAGTGCATGTGTAGACATGGTCCTTGAGTTTCCATTTTGAGTTAAACCTCTGAGGCGAGATAATTTCTGTGACTGCTCTCCAAAGAGATAATATATCTCAGTACTGTCTTTATCTTTTACTACTAAGCTAGTTGATTGAGCTTGGCATTCCAGAACTCTGAGTATTTTTAATACTGAAACCTTATTTTACTTAACATACATTGGCCATGGATCAACGGGTTCTTTTAAAAGACTTACTGGTTGGCCACAAAGGAAATACAGAAGACCTGAAATTAGAATAAGATTTTTGGCTTTTTAATCCTTTTTTTTTAAATCATAAACTATATGGCTCCTCATACTAAAACATGGTGTGGGATGCAGCAAAAATTGTGATGATACACTGAAGATAGAGGATGTATTGGTAGGTGCAGGTTTTACTCGCTTGTTTAGTTTTTGGCCTCATGATTTTAACTTATCCCTGATTTTACGGACAATTCTGAATGCACGTGTTTCTGTGACACATTTACAAATACAGATTATTTTTCAAATAAAGCAAGGAAGTATTTGGGGGTTTTCCTTCATTGCTAAAACAGAATTACAGGCGTTAAGGATGATATGCTGAGGCTGTGGGGTAAAATAGGGCAGAGATCTCTGTAAGGAGAAGCCACTGCCTCTGCTCAGAACAGGATTAATCCTGGCCTCACCAAAATCAGTGGCAGATTTGCCACTTAGTTCAATGGGGTCAGACTTTCAGACACTGAGTCTATGGCAAATGAAGGGAAAAGACCAACCTGGAAAAAAGTCACAGAAGGTCACAAGGACTAAGACAGATGACCTCAGTACCAGCCCAGGGAATGTTCAATCATTCAGTCTCACTGGGGTTTTTTTCCTGAATTTGCAGCATCATAACTGAGCTAAATGTCATACATGTCTGAACAAGTTTTCTGATCCTGGAAGCTTGAATGGAACAGATGCCATAAGGTGTTATCATCTTTGGGATGCTACACAGCAGTGAACAAATCCTTGGACATTTCAGACTCCAGGGTCAAATATATAGTGGAAAATATGACAGAGGGAGGCAGAAGGAAGGTTAGATGCTACCACCTATGCACTGGAATCCACAGACCCATTTACTTTAAAAATGTATGGTGCTGGAGGAAAAAAATTCCCACAAGTCAGAAAGCAAACGGAGAGCAAGTACCACCCATGCACCAGGTCTACTCGGTATAAACACATGGGATGTTATTCTCAGCAGTCGCTCCTCAGTACTGGAACTCCCTTCATCATTAGGCCTGCCAGAGCCCGAGTCTGAACATCTTTTAGAAGTGCCATAAAACCTTTCTATTTGGGCAGGCATTTGGCAAACAAAGCTAGTCTGGGATCTTAATTAGAGGCGGTCTCCGTAATGTTGATGCTCTAATTCCCTTTTAAATTTCTTCAGTTCTTTTGTTTGTTCTTCTGTTTTATGTTATTCTGTCCTCTTTTTGGAAGCTGCCCTGAGCCTATGTTCGGTAGGACGGCATATAAATCAAATCAAATCAAATCAAATCAAATCAAATCAAATCAGCACATAACAATGTTATTTCTATGTTTAGAAAGACCAGTTAGATGAGCACAACAGTATGAGTTTCTGGCCAACGAGGAAAGAAAGTTATGGATGCTTGGACTTTCCTCCAATTGTTGATGCTGCGATTCCTTTTCATGGGAACGCGAGGCAGTGCCCACTGGCAAGAAGGGGAGTCAGGCTGGAACCAGTAATATGCCCAATCCCTGGATTGTAGCAAAGATCTGTGGTGCCAACCTGTGTGCTGTCAGCAGGATGGCCCAAGACAGGCTGCTCTGCAGGTTTCTCAGTGCCTTGCTAAGGCCTCCCCTTCTTGCCCAGCATGGGGAGAAACCTCATAAATCAGTGACTGCTCTGGGAAGGTTTGGGCCAAATATGTGAAGGAAAAAATTCTCCAAGCAACTACAGGGAAGGGCTGATGGACTAATTTTGCGTATGGACTGGAAGAGCTATAATACAGTATTATATATAATACAGATATATACACACACACATCATAGTAGATATGCTAATATAATACATTAATCTCAAATTGTGTTATCATATCAGAACCTGATGAAGTTCAATGTCGAGAAATGTAAAGTGCTCCACCTTGGGACGAGCAACCCCCAACATACCTACAGGCTTGGTGGCACCAAACTGACTTGCACCACAAATTAAAGGGACCTGGGGGTAATAATAGACCACAGTATGAATATGAGCTGGCAGTGTGATGCTGTAGCCAGTAGGGCAAATAATACTCTGGCATGCATCAACTGATGCATCTCCTACAAAACCAAGGAGGTGATTCTTCCACTTTACTCAGTACTGGTGAGACCACAGCTGGAATACTATGTCCAGTTTTGGGCACCACACTTTAACAAGGGTGTGGAGAAGCTTGAGAGAGTCCAAAGAAGAGCCACCCGTATGATCAGTCTTAAAAAGCAAGCCAGGCTGAGTGATCCGGGACTCTTCAGTCTGAGGAAAAGAAGCCTGAGGGGGGACCTGGTAGCAGTTTACCACTACACTAGGGGAGTACATCAAGGGCTTGGTGAGCAAATTGTTCACTAGGGCACCTGAGGGGAAAACCAGGAGTAATGGTCACAAACTCCTGGAAGATCAATTCAGTGTCAACATTAGGAAATACTTCTTCATGGTCAGGGTGTCCAGACTGTGGAAAAAGCTCCCTCGAGGTGGTGCAATCACCTACATTGGAAATCTTCAAGAGGAGACTAGACGGTCACCTTGCTGGGGTCACCTGACCCCCAGTTATCTTTCCTGCTTGGTACAGGGGGCTGGACCCGATGATCTTCCAAGGTCCCTTCCAGCCTTATAATCTATGAATCTATATATAAACACACACGCATTATTATATGAGGCAATACATTACGTAATATATATATATATGTATGTATGTATGTATGTATGTATATGTGTGTGTGTAATACCCATGGATGTAATACATGTGTTTTATGCAATTTATCATAATGCATAACCCTAGTATAAATAAATCATAGCAATAAATATAGAATGGGGGTTTCCAAACTCTAACAGACTGCATACCACCAATTTAAAACTATACAGACTTAAGTACCACCAGCATTTTTTTCATACACAAAGTTAACAAACGGTTTTAAAACAACATCAAAAACTTTAGTAATCATAAAACATTGTTGTATCAGTTATGGTAGCCATATAAAACAATTGTAAATTGGAAAAAGAAACAGTATAAACTTACCCATCCAGAGATGCTTTTGGGGATGTCTTTAGCGGTGGGGGGTGAGTTTGCTTAACAGAGCACAATATTCAGATGTCTGGTGGGGGGCTGTGGGGGTGCGTGTGGGGTTTGGAGCCCAGGAAGGGGGGTCCCCGCATGCCCTGGTAGGATGCGGGGTACTATAAGCCAGGAGCGAGGGGAGTAGCAGTGCTGGAGGTCTGTGGCTTGGGAGTGACAGACACATAGACAAACAGATGCACACAGACACATGCACAGACACACACAGTGCCCGGCATGTAAGTCCATGGAGGGGCAGGGGGAAGAGGGAAAGGGTGGAGGACAAATCAAGGCCCCCATGGTGAGGGACAAAGTGGGGCAGGAGCTGGGGTGAATGGGACATTGGGGCCAGGGCAGGTCATGGGACAGAGCCTGCACCCCACTGCTGCTGCCTCCAGAGCTGCACGGGACACCATGTGCCTGCCATACATTGGCTGTATTGTGTCCTCTGTCTGCCCAGTGGTGGCAGGTACACGGCATCCCATGAGGTTCCGAAGGCAGTGGCAACGGGGCTCTGGGGGGCTCCTGCCACTGTGCGCACCCCGAGGCAGGAATGGGGGGCACGTGCCCACTGGATTTGTGCATGGGGCAGAGGCGGGCACCCCGCTGCCTCTGCAACCACGTGGGACACCATGTGCCTGCTGCCACTGCCATCTGGGCTCTGACCATCCCACCACCCACCCCGGGGCCCCAGTCACCCCAGTCTCTGCTCCACTCCCTCCCTCACTGTGTGGGCCTTGATCTGCTCTCCATCACCCTCCCCCTAACACACTTACCTGTTGGGTGCTGCTCCACACGTAGTGCTGTGTTCCTGGCTGTGTGCAGCAAGCTGTGGGCAGCAGGCTGCTGCTGGGCTCTGGGTGTGTGCACCCCCTCCCCCCAGCCTTTTGTGTACCACTCACAGGTTGTTTGAGTACCACTGGTGATATGCATACCAGTTTGGGAACCACTGATATAGAAAAATGCATAATAATAGCATAGTGATCATAATATAGACAGTTAATGGCTATACACATACTATATCATATAGTATATATCATATAGTATAGTATAGTATATACTATATCATATATATTAGGGGTGCACCAATAGAGATTTTGGGGTGCATACCAATAGCCGATTTTTAAGGAGGCATATCGGCTGATATTGATCTGATTTCCAATACAGCTGTGTGCAGCTGGTAAGTCTGTTGTGGTGAAAGGGGAGGGGGGAGGGAAGGGGTGTGGGAGGGAACAGATCAATGCACCCCGGGGCAAGGGAGGGAGTGGAACTGGGGTAGGCACTGCCAGGGCGGGGCGGGCCCAAGACGGAGCTGTGGCTCGTCCAGGGAGGGGTGGACTGGCTCCCGCTGCTCATCTGGGAAGGCATGGGGTGTGGGGGTCACAGGGTGCATCTGGATCTGCACTGGGTGGGCCAGGCAGGCTGCAGTGCTGCGCTTTGGGCAGATGATGGTGGTGCTGGGAGGAGGAGCTACAGGGGGCAGCTGCAGACACTCCAAACTTTGCTGTAGCCCCAGCAAAGTGTACTCTCAGCACCAACACTGCCCGCCTTGAGCACAGGATAGCATGGCCCCCAGCCACAGGCTGGCTCACCCTGCACAGATCCAGGGACACATATCCACCCCCACCTGCCCCGTCATGACCTCCTGGCCAAGTGGTGGGAGTAGTGGCAGGACTACAGCAGCACCAGAAGCCACCCCCGACCACCCGCCGGACGAGCTGC
>NW_005842384.1:1379252-1380577 GCF_000455745.1 Alligator sinensis | reverse complement strand
ACACACACACACACACACATACACACACACACACAATATACATATATACACACACACACACAGATACACACACAATATATATATACACACACACGCAGACAACATATATATACACACACACACACACACATACACACACACACACAATATACATATATACACACACACACACAGATACACACACAATATATATATACACAAATATACACATGCACACACACATACACACACACACTATATATATACACACACAATATATATATAAATATAAACACTATATATACACACAGACACACACACTATATACACACAATATATATATATATATACACACACAATATATATATATATATATATATAAACACTATATATACACACACTATATACACACACACACACAGACTATACACACACACAGACTATACACACACACAGACATACACACAATATATATATATAAACACTATATATACACACACTATATACACATAGACACATACACAGACACACACTATATATATATATACACACACACACACACATACATACACACACTATATATACACACACACATATACAGACACACACTATACAGACACATACACACTCTATATATACAGACACACTCTATACACACACATATATGCGTGCGTGCATGCATGGTGATAAAAGGATGTAAAGGTGTTCGTGTATATAAGTTGAAGTGATGATGCTATGTATGGAATGTACAATATAATATACACCATATATACACACACACACACACATATATATATATACACACACACACACACACACACACACACACACACACGTGAAATGATAAAAGGATGTAAAGGGGGGGGGTGGTGATGCTATATGGACCATACAGTACATACAACATACACCATTTACTGTCACGTTATACATGAGTGTATTATACCATTACAGGGCAATATTATGATCATTATGCTGTTATTACACATGATTTTATATGTTAGATAGATAGATAGATAGATAGATAGATAGATAGATGTGCATGTGAGGTGATGCTATGTATGGGATATGGAAAAATAATATACACCTTATACATATATACACCTTTAAATACATAAAATCGCATACATATGACTGTATTATACCATTACATGGCGATATTATGATTATTACGCGTCATTCTCTATAGATTGCTGTGACTAATTGACCCCAGCGCTACATGGTCCGACGCACTGCAGGACACACTAGACAGGACACGCGACGTCTCTACGTCCGTGCGCCGAGGAGGCGGCGCTGCCCCGGGGCTGCCTACGGCTGAGGCACACGCACCTTCGGCTCGTCAGCCTCGA
>NW_005842384.1:1374937-1379009 GCF_000455745.1 Alligator sinensis | reverse complement strand
GCGGCGCGGGGCCTGGGGGGCACGTGCCCGGCCCAGGCCTGCTTCCTGCTGTAAGGGGGGGGGTCCTGTCGCTATGAGTAACGTCATGGCGCCGCCCGTTCCCGCCATCCCTCAGCCCTGCCTCCCCTTTCCACCCAGTGATGTACTAACCCACCTCTTTGTTCGTCTGCCCCCAGCTGGACCCTGCAGGCTCTGGGAGGCAAGTCTGGGGTGGGGTGGGGTGGGCTGGTAATGTCACCAAGTCTCATAAGAAAAAGAAAGGCATTAAAAATTAACGTGATTTTTTAAAAAAGCAAGCCCAGTTCAGCTGATTATAAGTGGACTGGGCAACTGGGAGGCGGGGGGTATGCAGTGATACAGCTCAAGAGAGACTTCGCTCTAAGGTTGCCCCTGTCACCTTCCTTCTTCTGCAGATGATGAAGGCAGCAGCAGCGAGAGGATCTGCCCATACTGCTTCCAGTTCAGGGTGCCTGGGAACCACCGTGTGCGCCTCGGGCCCAAGAGGAAAGCAACACGGCAGGTCCAGAAGCTGCTGTGTCAGAAGGCAAAGAACCGGAAATTCAGCTGGAAGCAGATGAAGCTTTGGAGAAAGTACCAGGGTTCCAAAAGCATCCTGGTGAGGCTTGTTTTGGTTGTTAGCCCCGTGCCCCCCTGAGCTTGTTGTTTCCAAGGAAGGTGGAAGCTTTGACAGTCTGGGGCTGGTAGGCCAGGCCCATCCAGCAATGCTTGGTACTGGCAGCAGGCCCATTTGAAGCTCAACAGAAACATGCTCATTGTACCCAAAGAGTCCCCTCCAGTGTTGGTTCACTTGCCCACACCCAGACTTGAACTGCGCCAGCCTTTTGGTTACCAGTTCACAACTCAGGCTGATCACCCACAGAAGAGGCCTGTCTTGGGTCTTAGAGCGGGCTGCCAGGTGTGTGTCTGCTGATCTCTTGGGGCAACTGAGAAGGAAAACAGATGGGAGTGAGGGTCAGAGGTTGATGATGAGTGCTCAGGGGCAGGGGGAACCCTGAGTGGAAAATGCTGGACAGTGCCCACTGCCCCTTGAACAAGTCCAAGGACCCAGTAGACACTGCCCAGTGAAGTTCTGCTGAGACAGGACTGAACTGGGGACATGAAAGTGGCCCCGCCATAGTCCACAGAGATTCCTCGGGGCAGAGCCTCCTTCCTGGTCAGGTAGATGGCTACCTTAGCTAGAGCTGGGAGCAGGTTGACCAGGCCTACGTAACACATATTGAGGATATGGGCCTTAGGCCCACAGAGCAGCAGCTCGCCTTGTTAATAGAGGGAGCTATTCAATAAGTGTCAGGTGATTACATGGAACAACAGAAAAACAAAATGGGGATGGGAGCAAAGGTCAGTGGTTCATAATGCGTGCACCAAAGGGGCACTGAGCAGAGCATACCAGACAGTGCCCACTGACCCCCAAACAAGTCCAAAGAGCCAGTGAATATAGTCCAGTGAAATTCTGCCTGAGACATGATTGAACTGGGGATGGGAAAGTGGCCCTGCAGTCTGCAGGGGTCCCCCTGCCAGAGCCTTCTTCCTGGTCAGGTAGATGGCTAGCTTAGGTAGGGCCAGGAAGAGGTTGAACAGGAGGTCCCAGGACTTGATGGTTCTGTGGATAGGGAGGGCATAAACTGAGAAAGATGCAGGGAGAAGTAGCAGAGCCAGCACCTCAGCAACAGGTTCTGGAGGTGGTGGTGAAGGGGCTGCAGCCTGGTGTACTTGAGGTGTGTGTCTGACACATACCTCACAGAAGGGCAAGTGTTGGGGGTGCCTGTGAATCGCGCAAAAATGAGTTGGAAGACACCTATTACAATGAAGCAGAGGCAATACTAAATAAGTCATGCTTTACGACATGATCTTTATGTTCTAGAAGAAATAAAAGCGAAGAATCTTCTAGTACCGAAGATGTAACACAGATAACAATATTACACCTTTAATGTAGCACTGTGGGGATATACAATACTATTAAAATAGGTTAAGCAGACAGATGCCTTAATAAATGAAGAGAATGCCCTGATGAGTAGGGCTGTGCGAAGCTTCAGTAGCCAATTTGATTCGGAAGAGATTCAGCCCAATTTGGCAGCCGAATCTCTGAAGCAGGAGACTCATTAAAAGCTCCAAATCGAATCGGAAGCCTTCAAATCAATTTGGGGAGTTTCAGAAGGCTTGCAGCAAACAGAAAATAAGAGGGAGGGGGATGGGATGATCCTCCATATATGCAAAGTGGGGGGGGGAGGAAAGGGGCAGACTTCTTATATTGACATCTGTAGCTGGCCAGTGACTGTGATCTTTCTCCAAGTTCCCTACCGTCAGCAAAGACCATCCCTGCTGCTTTCATCCTGCTCTGTCTTAACATACACAAGTGATAAGAGTTGCTTTCAACAATTTCAGGTGCACTTTCACAGAAACCCCTGCACCTATCTCTTTGAAAATAGGCAGGCTTCATGCCCTCAGATGGGGCTACCATCCCTGCTGTTTTCATCCAAACCAAAAAATGACAAAGTTCTAGGTATTTTAGTGATTCCCCATTATAGTCTATGGCTGAATCTCCGAATCGAATCGGGACAGTGAGTTGAATCACTGAATCAAATCGCTGTCCCTCTGAATTGGCTGAACCCGAATCAAATATTTGCTGCTTCGCACAGGCCTACTGCTGAGCCCACTAGTGGCTGGCATACTCTGTTATGTCACATATGATAGTTTTGCAGGGGGTTTTAGTGAGTCAAAGGTGAAACTACTAATTCTTATGCTAGTACTTGCAAAAATAGGAATCATCTGGAGCACCAGCAACCCTAAATTAGATTGAAGTATCATGAATGGTACCTGCTATCACTTAGTTGTCAAAAGCAACTGGTTCTTTGGATCGATGCTGAAACTAAAACAAAGAAAGTTCTCTTTCCTCCAAACTCTTTATGTGAAGGTTTTGGAAACGTTGAAACAAGGAGAGATACTTTTAAATTATTCACTGGTCTGATATTAGGTTACATTCAGATTATATATGAAGGGCTTTTTTGTTCACTTTTTTTGGTACCCGAGGTATAATGTTTGTCATCTTCTCACCCACGTTATCCGAATAGAAGCATCTTTAGGGCTTGCTCGGATTACTTTATGTAGTGACACGCTAAAGGAATAAGTAATTGCTAACGTGCAATTTAAAAAAATAGGAGGAGAAAGAAAAATAACCCTATATAGGGATGTCTATCAAGCTGAAGCAGATCTTAAATTTAGATTTGGTAACTTGACAGATTCTTAAGATGTAGCATGCATCCATACATATGAATTACTAATTTTTGGTTCTTTTTAATGTCTGTAAATATCTCTAAATTGGGATTTAAAGATGAAGTAATATGTACTACTTTGTTTCAGATAAACTGAATTCTATTATCACTTGTGCAAGCTAAGATAAAGATTGTTTTACAGACTGATCATAATTTGGGTTTACATTCTGTGGATTTCTAAGAATTATGCTCAAAATGTTTCTGGTATTACATACTTAAAATACTGTCAGGAACTGACAGCTCTCCAAATGACCAGTAGAGAACCCTATACACTTAATACTGCAGAAAACAATAATTAAGAACAGAGCTGACTGAGAATTAAACCAACAAGAGACGTGAGTTGGTTACACATAGGAGATGATATTTAGCAGTTAGAACTATTTCTAGTTCTCAGTTAAGATGTACTGCTAATATTGCAATTTGCATTTAGTTGTCTATTCTGTTTTGCAGTATTCTTAAATCTTAGAGTCATCATCTGCATGTCCTTTTCAGAAATGACTTACTGGTGAATAGACATTTATTTGGGAAGATTTTTTTTGCCCAAGCCAGCGCTTACTGAACTGTGTACTAATAGCAGTCTTTTGTGGAGATGCTGCCTAGTCCCATACTCCTGGTCCCTCTTCCTTTTTATATAAGTGGTACTAAGAGCTTGTCATGGAGCTGTGTCCCCAGGGGTGGCTGTAATACCCCTTGCAGCTCTGTGACCATGCAAGCTCCACCCCAAGGGCGCCCTCTTGTCTCACCTGCCACGTCCTGTTGGTAAAATAAATTTGGAGGCTGCC
>NW_005842384.1:1362652-1374903 GCF_000455745.1 Alligator sinensis | reverse complement strand
TCTGTTTTTTGGGCCTTTTGCCAGGCCTCTCTTTACTACCGTGCTGTGTGTGGCACCTCAGGTCTTGTGGAACAATTGCATGGCTCCAAACCTCACCTTTACCACACCCCAAGCCTCACAGGCCTTATCCAAATACTAGCCAATTACCCATCAAGAATGATGGGGGGTGGGGGGGCAGGCAGGGGATGGAGCTGGCCTGCACTACCACTGCTGTGACTCCAGCCCCATGTGTGCCCCTGCTGTCTAGCTTACTAACTTAGCGCACCCCTCCCCCTGCTGCTCCACCCCGCAGCAGTGCCGCTGCCTCCCAGGCATGGTGGGGAGCTTACACCCTGTGCCACCGCTGCTACATGTCTGGCCACATGCATCCCCCGCCTCCTGGCTGTCCTCAGGGCCCAGTGGCGGCCGGGAGCGGGGGACGCACACGTGGGCCCCCCCCCCTCCCCTTCCAGCTTCTCTCCCCCTTGTGCCTGCCCACTTTGTCAGCTCCACCGTTCCCCTCGCTTCTTGTCTGGAAAGCTCTTGGAGCACTCCAAGTGGCTGTTTCAGACAACCAATCAGAGTGCAAATAAAGCATTACAGACAGACAGACGAAGGCTTTTATAATATTAGAATTATTCCTATTGTTGGGGTCTCGGCCTACTTAGCCTCCACCCCTTTAATATAGCTAGGTCTTCTAGCCTGTGCTCCTTTGGGCACTAATGAGGCCTCATCCTCGCCTATTAGCCTCATCCTGGTCCACCAGTTCAAACAATAACAAACCTAAACCCCTGGCTATAACATAAAGCTAACAATAAAGGCAGTACACTGCCCCTTTAAGAGAGCAAACTCCCACCTTTAGGATAGCGTACCCCTTAGCCCTGGGTACCTTATGAGCTCCTAGAGTCTTACTGGATTTGGAGGTAGCCAAGCAGGGAGTCAGATATGTTAGGCAGCAGTCTTGTGCAGGAAGTCTTTCTCCCTGCAGTTGCCAGAGAGTGAGCTCAACCAGCCCTGGCTTATATGTTACCTGGGCTCTGAGTTCTTCTGGTCAGCTGACTGCCTGCAGGTGCTAATTACCTTGTTAGCCTGTTACTCAGGCAACCTGCAGCTGCAGCTGTGGAGCTCTGGGCTCCTTTGTTAGGCTGCTTTTGCCTTTAAAGGTGCAGGCACACCTTGGTGCCCTGCAACAGAGCTAAAAAATTTATTAAGTGCTAGAGCCATGTGAAGAATTGACTTTGGTCAAACCCACAAAACTGAAAAATGCATAGCATCTTTCTTGATCAAAATACTTCTTTTGAAATAAAACATTTTGGAGGTTTTCTTTTTAACTTTAGGTAACTACTCAAATATTATGAAATGATGGCTCTACTTCCTCTGTTGGGTTCCCGTTCTCCATGATTCAATGAGCATCCTTGCCTCAGTAACAAAAGCTACACTCAGTGAGATATTTAACATCCACATACCCTTATTTTTGAATGCTGGAGATTTTTATTATACCTTGGTGAGTCTCCAAACAAAAAGTGTGATTTAAACTTTCTGAAAAGAAAGTAATTATAATTATTTCAATTGCAAACATCAAACAGCTTGTAATGAATAGAGCAATGTGCATAAAAAACCTCAAAGTATCTGCAGCTATAAACAAAGTTATTTTTACCCTTTAGTGTAAAACCTTTTTAGGGACTGGTTTTGCTTTCTAAGCACAAATGCAGTTCTGTGCACATTTTTAAATGTATTTTGAACATTTTGTATATTTGTAATAAAATGTAAATCCACTGAGGTGCATTCATAGAATCATAGAAAGTTAGGGATGGAAGGGAACTCAGGAGGTCATCTAGTCCAACCCCCTTCTCAAAGCAAGGACCATCCCTATCTAGATCATCCCAACCAAAGCTTTGTCTAGTGGGGTTTTGAAAACCTCCAAGAACGGAGCTTCTACCACCTGGTGGTGAAAAGTGCTGTACAGTTAGAGCGAGTCTTAATGTTGTCTAATATTTTCCTTGTTTCTTTTCCTTTCTTTTCCATATTTCAGTATGTTATGCATTTGCTATTCAAGGATCTCCTGACATTCATTTCAAGGGCAATGGTGTCATCTCCATATACCTCTGGGAATTTGTCTTAAGTGGCTTAAAGAAAAAATGGAATTGTGAATTTAACATAGCTTTTTGTGTCTCCCTGCTTCATGCAAGCAAGTAGTTTTAAACAGTTTGAATCTCTTGAATTTAAAATAAAAGTTTGGTGAGTCTCACAACAACCTTATAAATAAAATGGGGAATAACGGTCAAAAGAGCTAATATTTCCTTCTCTCTCTCTCTCTCTCTCCTTATAGTTGGTTACATGTAACTTGTGCAACAAAACAACAAGACATTATGGTGAAAGACGGGACTTTTTGGCAACAGTAGCTAGCTGTTCTGGTACTCCAAGGAATAAAACCGTCATGGAAACACCCGTCCTGAACAAACTACCTACAAATATGACAACCTCAAGTTACAGTAACTCTGGGTCTAAAGGCAGGAGTCCAGCATCCATTTCCAAGTACATATTTCCATTTTACGTAAAAGGGCAACATACCTTTATGAGTAGGGCACAGTCCTATCTCCCACTGACTTACTGTGATATCAGATGTCATTTAATAATAATTAGTTTCAGGGTGGATACAAATTTTAATTTTTTAAAAATTTAAATCAGATGTTTTTTGATTTAATGGTATTTAAAAAATTTTTTTGTTACAATACTTAAAAAAAATAAACCTTTGTAAAGATAGTTTTAATTTAAGGTATGTTAAACCTCAACGATATCATCATGGAATAGGTATTTATATATTATTTGAGGTAAGTATATACTGTTTGAGGCAATATGTTCATGTAACCTTTTTAGAAAAGTTTTATAAATATGTCACAACAGGCCATGGACTATATTAGGGGTCCAATCTTATGGGGGTCCCAGAGGCTCCTCTATGGATTAGTAAAGATTAGAGAAAAATCACTCTATCCAATGGGGACTTAGTGCTCAGTCTAGAAGATCCCATTAAGCATCTCTGTGATGCTTAGTTTCAGTTCTCAAACTGACATACCTGATGACCTACCCATCAGCCCTGTTTGTCTCTATGCAAGTTTGTGTGCAGAGTCAAGCCATTACCACTCTCTAAAAGTGCAGAGTTTCAAGAAGTTAAATGAATAGAGAATTGTTGGGGGCAAGGAGGGAGGAGTCTGGTGACAAATACAAGGAGGGAGGGGCAGTAGGAGCGTAAGAGAAACATTTTGAGCAGAATATGCCAGAAGTCTTGAGGGATAAGTTGCTGAGTATAGCCTCTCCATTGATTTGAGATCTAATAAGGGAATGGTATGCTAGAAGGGAAACCTATCATGGCAGCAGGCTTGTCAGGCCATAAAGGAGAGAAGAAATCAAAGATGAGAAGAAATCTAGAAGAAAGTGAAGAAAGCCCCAAGCTAATAATTTATGGCTGCAACACTCATTTGATGTCCTCCTAATATAGCGTGGCAAACACGCAAAATATAAAAGATTAATCTACTGAATTGGAGATAGTTTACCTCCCAGTGACTTCACAAGTATCTGCTTGAATTCATAAATAAAATAACCAAATCATTCAGTTTTCTGATGTAGCTACAAAATTAATCTGAAAATGTATCAAAATAAGTCACTGCTTTAAAATGTTTAATGTGTACCTTCTAAAAATGATACCTACATTATCTCTGAGTTATGAATAATATGTATTATGGTTATATAAAACAACGAGAATTCACTCTTTGTAGAAAAAAATGATTAAATCGAGGCTTCCTGACCAGTGATTTAATTGTTTAGTCGTAGGGGTCAAAAGGTTCTATTGTACAGAGCGAGTATGCATAGAAAAGAAACTTGAAGTCTATAGCTATAAGCATACATTCAAGTTCTTTTTGTCCTTTAGCATCAAATGTTCTTTTAGGGATTGTTTTTTTTCTAAGCACAGTTGCAGCTGTGTGCATAGCTCAGTGTTTGTATACACAGAGCACATCTATACATGGTATTAAGGCGATTGGATAAACTCTGGTACAGTTAGTGCCAGAGTTTATTGCTCCCAGGCGCACTGTTTGCACATGTACCCAGAACTGCAGCACTTTGAGCCAGGGCAGAGCAGCTCTGGCTGGCAGAGGGCCCTGGGGGTCAGCCTACCAGCCCAGGGCTTCTCTGCCCCAGTTCAGCATGCTGCAGAGGGGCTGGTTGGAGCATGAGGGTGCTTCAGTGCAGGACTAGCTGGTAGGCAGCCCCTGCACCAAAGCACCCTCATGCTGCAACCAGCCCCGTCAGTATCTACACATGCGTTGTGACAGAGTTGAGTAGTTTACTCTGTCCTAATAATACCACATGTGTAGATGATGACATTTTACTGCAGAGCTAATTAGTCTACTCTGCAGTAAATATCTCGTGTAGATGCATCCACAGACAGGCAATTATGCTTATACCTGCTCACTTTCATGTTCAAATATAGTTTATATTTGCAATTAAAATTGTATTCATTGAACATTTTAAAAATCTGGCCATAAAATTACAGTGTTATTATTTATACCAGTCTCACTTTTTTACAAATCAATTGCTTTTTTCCTTTCCTTTTCAGAACATGTAAGTCTGGAAAGTCAACACCCATTTCTTCTCCCAGGACTCCCAGGAACACAAAATTTCACTTCTCTCATTTAAAATGGCTTCTTGACCAAGAAGAAAAAGAAGAGAGTCAGAACGGGGGCTTGAAAAACTTCTTGTCTTCACTTTAAAATACTGAATGACTACAGTAATCTTGATAAAGGATACCAAAGCAATGGTTAAGATTAGCTCCATAAATGAACCAAATTAAATACTTCTTTACAACATACCCAGATACTATTTAATATCTTTCTTTGCCAAGTTTTTTATTTTTTGTAATGCAGGGGGAAATTTGAGTACATCACATAAAAATACAAAGATTGTTTCCAAATGGGTTGTACATCAGTGTGTATTGCTGGAATAATAAAATTAATATGCCACGTCTCAAAGAAGTTTGAACTTTAATGGCTCAGGAATTAAATTATCTGTATGTATAGGGATTTTTTTTTCAAATAGGATCCTGTACCCTGCAAGCATTTAAACACAAAGCTCATCCCTACTTATCCCCGCATCTTAACATGCCAGCCCTGGTAAAGCTGAAAACCCACCAAGCAGCTGCATTTGGTTTTCCCATGCGGTTTTCTCATGCTGGATGTTTTTGCTTTTAGGTTTTCGGAGTCTGAACAGAGTTCAGGGGCTGCTTCTAATTGGGCCTTCACACAAGTTTTAGGAAGGCAGATCCTCTGTCTATACCGTTTTGTGAGAGCTGATATCCTTTGATCTAACTGTCCAGGCCCCTAATAATGCCTGTTCTTGCAGACTCTCTAGTGGTTTAAACATATGCTTTTCCCAGAGCTGTAACCTTACAGATGCTGTAATGTGCAGTGTACCTTTCCAAGAGCAGGTTATAGTTAAAATATACAATGCCCAGACTCTGCAAAGGTTTCCAAACAAATTACTCCACTTTAAGACAGCACAAGGAAGTCTTGAACTTTTCTTTAAAAGTGTCAATTCATTTTACCATTTTTAAATACTAAGCATAATGTCATCCTTAAAATTAACCATTCCCCCACTGTTGTGGTTCATAGGGTCAGTATAAAAAAAACAGTTACTAAAATACAGTTCTACAAGTATTAAATAATATTATTTATAAACAAAATGTTTTTACAACAATTTATTTTAAATATGAAAACATACAGAGAGGTGTTACTTAGAACATAAATTACACAAGTATTACGCATTCTGTGAGCAGAGCACAATAATGAAACACCTTTACATTTCAAACATCTTGTTTTCTTACTTGTCACCTTTTGTGACCTTTGTTACCTTTTAACAAATAAGTCGTTTTTGCTGCAAACAAATTACAAAGTGCCGTTATTGCATTTTTGCAAACCCCACAAAAAGTTCATGCTTACTAAGCATCTTTAATGTAGTAAAGATAAAACTGGAATTAGAGTTCTAAATAAGATGGAGAAGATCTACTTATTAATCGAGATAACTTAGCACACAGGGGATAGGGTCTCAGACAGAACTGGATATCAACTTTATGAAAAAATAACATACCTATTAAGATTTTAAGCTAATTTTCTAAAAGTGAGTCACTAAGAGCCAAATCTACTTGCTTAAATCACAGAAATAGTGTGAACATTTGCATGAATAAAATGTGTGGAACTGGTCCCAAATGTTTATACCCACAGAAAATCAACCCTTCAGAAATCCTGCCACTGCATCCACTTCATAATCTATCCACAATAATGCTGAATCTATGTACTTACATTCTGTAAGGTACAAATTCACTCTGTGGCAAGGGCTTTTCTACGGGCCTCATGCTGGTCCTTGGCACTGAGGTGAATTTCATGCTAAATGCATACATTTTGTAACCACTGGAGGACCCTTGTGGAATCACTAACCTTCATATGAGTTTTGCCACTGACTCATGGAAGCAAGGTCCGTTTGTTCCTAATCTACTGACTACTTTTAGAAAAACAGGCGTGTACTGTTATCAAATCAAAATGAAGTTTCTCAGCTAGATACTTTGCTAAGTTACTTTATACAACATTTTAAAGTATATGGATTGTGTTGAGAGAATAATGAAGGGTATGTGCACCATATGTGAAAACCTGAACAGTAGCTGAATGTAAAGCAAGCAAGTGAATGTTACTCTAAACTACAGGTTAACGTCCAACAAAGCTGACAAATTATTTTTAAAATACCTGAAGTGTTGTAACCAAGGATGTTACATTTGTTTGAAAAACCACAGAACAGGGAGAACTGACATATAGAATTGTACAACTATGAAATCTGAGCCTTGACCCAAGGCTTTATACCTGTGAGCAGGTCCCACTGGTTGCAGAAAAATGACTACTGAATAAGTAGTGATTATATGATGAAGGGCTGCAGGCTTAGCTCCATTTTTTTCCAAGAAGAAAGGCCAAATAATGAATATACTGTCTACATCGTTTCATGGAAAAATCTACCTTTGCATAGGGGTGTAACATTTTCAAGCTCAAAAAGTATCTTGGTATGGTATTTTAGTTGTGGAGTGAGGGAAGTTTGGTATTTCAGTGAGAGCAGACCACATTACCAAATAAAAAACACAACAAATCTGTACCCAGAGTGGTTACAAAACTACCTATACATTGTGGACATGAATAATCTACAGAGAAAACTCTATTTCTGTTAAGCCAGACGTTTGTTTCATTTACAGTTTTCTAGTCAATTATTTTCTGCCATTTAGTCTCCAAACTTGTTTTCAGGTTCTGAGCTTCCCACACTTACTCTTGAGATGTTACAGGAACGTATGCTAAGGTTTGGTAGCTAAGAATTTAAGGATATCAATATAATGGCTGTTGCTGTGTCTTAATGGATCATCTCCTTTGGTGCATTTATTGTCACAGCACTAAAACTTCTAATTTAGTTGATACTGTAAAATTATATGAAATCCAGCTCATCATTCCTTGATTGGCATGGGGTTCTTGTAGTGACAAACCAGGGACATTTATCTCCCCTACATTTCAACGTATTAATAGCTACTTTAAAAACCAAGGGTTTCATGAGGTAAAGATTTTAGTACTAAAATACAGAAAATGTTATCCAGAAAAAGCAGCATACATAGTTCTCAAACTTCCCACTTAACTTTTCTTTGAGATTAGTGTATTTTTTTATGATGAGGAAAAGATTTTTCCTAATTTTTTTTGCATTTAACCACTCATTTATCTATAGAGATGCAACAGGATTACAATACAAACAATTTGGAAGAACAAAACAGACATAGTGAAGTTAGTGCCTATCTTCTCTGTTCTTGAGCTGCCAAAAGCTGATTTTACCCTGATTTTAACACATTAAGGTCATACGTTTTTCTGTAAAAGGCAGGAAGAGAAAGTACAAGTGTTTACATTCTCTCTACAACAAAATATTTTGCAAATCCTGGTTCCGGATTCTACATGGATCTTCAAGATAAACCTGGAAATCACACAGAGCCTGCATGAATCAAATGGGGGCTCTGCATGGTTATAATGATCTTTCTGCTTTGGAATATGTGTTTTGTTGAGACTATTGTTTTGTTCTGTGCTTTTCTGGTTTGTTCATGAGATAACTGCTTTGAGTCATGTATATGCCTAAACACACATTTATACAGCTATAGTTTAATGGATTAGAACACATTTAAACATGAAGCTCAATCTAGGTCTAACTTTCCAGTCGTACTTTAACATTCTCTTTAAAAATAACCACAGATTTGTCTTTGTACATGCCTATTTCTGCTAAAGAAAACCTACTTTGTTTCCTTGGAGCTAATTATGCCCCAGCTCCCCACCTCTGATTTTGCTATGGAGTCATAAACCTGAACTGCCATCAACCTGATGAGCTCAGGTTAACTAGCATCAATAGATTCATTTCCTAATCCGATTTTTGAGCGGAGTCTGCCAGATACTTTTGTGTGTTATCCCATTGCAAGTCTCAGGGGGAAATGTGTGTAAACGAACATTTATCCACTTGGCTTTAGTTCCTGTGGGTTCCTACTTCATGAATATACACCCCAAAGAGTATAAGAGTGCTCTACGGCCAGGCATGGTTGAAAGGCCATAGATAGCAACCACACTTACAATGATGTGATATAGCTAGGGAGGACAGGCACAGTCCCAGAGACTATCCTGAAGAGTATGGATTCTCTTTACAAATACTCTGTTTCTTTTTTACCTTGAGAAGTACAGAGAAATATACTTGGGTGGGGGACTAAGCTCTCTGTGACTCTTGTGAGCTGTCAAAACCATACTTGAGAGAAAGGATGCTGTGGAAAACCTTTTTGGTTTCACCCTTAACTATGATTCATTTGTGGCACTTTGTGTGAGGGAGGATAATCAGACACAGGGCTTGTGTCTAAATATGCATATTTTGAAAAAGTAATATTTTATCTCCTGTTCACAATGAAAAAGTATTCCAGGGCCTGTCCCTAATAGCATTGATGGCAAAAAGGTCCTATTGACTTCAACAGAACCAGGGTTTCACACCAGGATTACAAAGAAACTTTCAGTCTATTTTTACTTCCAAAACAATTATGTTTAAAAGGGTATCAGAGAAAGTGTTAATTTGTTGTAAACTTTATTTGTTTTCATTTTGCTGATGTACAATATTTGAATTTGCAAAACTAGGCATGATAAGTATGAAGAATGGTGAGTATTTGTTAAGATTGGTATGAAAGTTTACAGTGAAATGGAACTAAGGAAAACAATTAACAGAAAATTCTTAATACATCCTCTGCAAACCTTTGAGCCAGGTTTTTAAGGGTATTTATAAAAACACAGATAGATATTTAGGGGGGGATTCAAAAGTGCCTAACTTGCACTGATTTCAAAAGGAGTGAGGGCTCAACAATTCTGAAAGTCTCAGTAGACATCCATCTGTATATTTAGACTCTTAAACACCCTTAAAAGCTGGCCCTTTATGTGTACACAAGAAAAATGGTAAACAATTATATTTCCCCAAGCTTATCTACCCATATACAAATGCTGTATTTGTATCATACTGGAGTTAAAAAAAAACAAATATTCAGCAACATTTTCCCACATTTTACTATATACAATAACCTAAGAATTTTCCCTCTTTCTGTGAGAAAAGCGACATCAATTTAGATGATGTTCGCTAGGGACTTGGAGGGATGGGGGCTTTGGCTCTTATTGGCCTTTCTGGATGGATGTCTCCATGGGAGAGAATGATTTGGCCCAAATTCTACATTTACTACAGCATTCTACCTATAGTATTGCGCTGCATGTGTAAAATGGTACTTAAGCACATTAAAATCTTAATCATGGGCATTCAGCAGTAGATCTGGTCCTATACAACTAACTCACACTATAATTAAAGCTGTGGAATTGCTTCACATTTTTGGGATCAGCTTTTTAATGGAGATGGATGTGCCAGAAATGGGTTGCTGTACAAGCCAGTGGTCCCTCAATTTTGAAACTGTGAAGTTTTAAGAGAAAGAAAAGTTACTACGGTAGTATAAATTGAAAAACAAGTCACTTAAAGACATACTGGATTTAACATGATTAATATTTTCCATTTTCAAAATTGATTAATAACTTACTTTTGTTTTACTTTGGGAACAGGTCCATTAATAATAGCCAGTAAGATCACTTTCAACTTAAAAATAAATTGCAGTAACCTACTATCAACATAAAATTGTGATTTTCCATAGTGTGATTTCTACTGCCTCACTAGTCATTGAAATGTAGCAATTTAAATGTATATTTTGATTATATGTTGAAACTACATGGAGTAGAAAGGGTACATAAGAAAAATCATAAAGCAGAAACCAATCAGTTTCTTAAAGGGTACCTGATCAAAGTCTGTATAAAAGATATGTATATTTAAGGTAATTACCTATTTTTAACATAATAATACACAGATGCCACCTTTTAGAAATGTAACTATATGCTCACTTACCAATAAAATAGTAAACAAATCAATATTAAACAATTCTTATAAATTATCTGGAATATTTATACCACCACTCTCCAACAACAATATACAAAAATAATACTACAGGAATATCAACCAGTCTGACCTACCCCTCATTCCACAGAAAAGTAGAGGCAATGGAAAGAGATGTTCTTATTATCAATCATCACTGTAGATATCTCCTGCAAATGGTAGGTGTACATGGCTGCCTGTAACATTTGGGAGTCGGGACAGGTCAGGAAGATTCTGGATGCGTGACCTGAGTTCTTTTCGGACCTGGGATACTCTGGCTAGCTTGCGTTTGTATTCCTGAAATACAAAATGATTCATCATGAGGTTCTTTTCCAGACACTGCTGCTATAGGCTAGGATTTCAAAATATCACCCACATTATTTAATTAGTATTGTATAAAAAATAATTTCTTAAATACCTGAGACAACCAAATGTAATTTTATAGGGATGGACAAATAAATTATGCCAAGATGAAAGGTAGGGGGGTCTAACCACATCAGCTGCTCCACACTAAATAACTGTGTCCACTCCTATCCCACAGTAAGTGGATGCTAAATTACAATAACATTGTCCTGTTTTATTCAGGAGTAAGCATGTTGGCTTCCACTTAGTGTGGGACAGGAATAGACACATTAAACAATTACTGTGGAGAAACTGATGTGTGGTGTCATTCCCCACCAACCAGTTTTTAAGCCATCTTAATGTTTTCATCTGTCCATATCCTTAGAGAAATAAATATTTTGCAAAAGGTTTATGGCTAACAAAAACATCTGATTTCCAGAAACCAATCACAACACTTCTCAAGAGATTTACTTATATGTTACTACTAATTTTTTGATTTTACTGTGATAAGAAAAACTAAATGAAGAGGCAGATGTCTATATTAGTTTGTACAATGGTACAAATGTCTGATAGCATGCAATTATTCTGAGATACTATACTAAAGCTACTTGAAACTGTTTCTTCTCTTACTTGTGTCTTATAAATCTACTGATTTCAGTGAGGTTACTTATGATTTATACCAGAGAGAGATCTGAAGCAAGTCCAGTGCCTCCAACTCCACACACTGAAAATTCTGAGGTAGGCTAGCCATCTTTGAGTCAATGTACTGATCACAGGATGCATAAAACTAATGCCACAACTTTTATTGATATCAGTGTGGCAGGATTTTACCCTATGTGTACACGTGATTGGGACCTTAATTTGGGGGCTTTCAAACTGCTTTGGAAAAGTTAATTCAGCCTTAAAAGACCTGCAACAACATGTCACACACTACTATGTCAATATAAAAATTGTCAGCTTCACTGAAGCACAGTAAAGCAATATGACTTGCCCAGAGTGCCACAAAGAATTAAAGCAGAAGCAGAAACTGGCTCACCACAGTGATATAAACACTGAAAGCTTATCGCATTTCACAAGCCAAGGATTGCTGCAGGATACTCCTGGTTTCTTTTGATTTTGGCATCAATTTTTACAGCATGTAGATACCATATTTAATATGTTCAGTATTGCAAACTGTAAGCAAATGTCTACATTAAAACAGACTGTTCATAAATGTTTTCAGCACATGTAATTTGTCAATTTCTTTAGAAATTACATCCTGTTTCCATATTATTGAAAGAACGACTTGTGTAACATTTTTATTATTATCCCATTACAAGGATACTTAGGCGCTGACTTTTACTTTTGCCCAGGGAAAGGCTAAGATGGACGTGTGCCCCCCACCA
>NW_005842384.1:1355455-1362642 GCF_000455745.1 Alligator sinensis | reverse complement strand
GAAGGGGGGGGGGGCACAGATGACACATCGGGGGGTGGGGGAGCACATGCCCCCCCAAGATTTCTGCATCCACAGCAGGGCAGGGAGCTACAGCCAGGCTGGACCAGCCCCGGGCAGGCGCTGCCTCCACGGCCCAGCAGATGAGACCTGGAACAGGAGGGAGCGCCATGCTGCCATGGCTGCCAAGCTGAAGTGCTCCCTGCCCACCCAGCAGCAGCAGCAGGGCACAACTCTGCACTGCCACTACGCCTCACCTTGGCAGCCATGTCAGTGTGGTGCTCCTGCACACACTAGGTCCCACCAGCTGGGCTATGGAGGCAGCTTCTGCTCAGAGCTGGTCCAATCCGGCTACAGCCCTGTGCCCCTCTGTGGGTGCAGAAATCTTGGGGGGCATGTGCCCCCCCCCATATCACCTTGGGCCCTCTTCCCTTCTCCGCTGCATCGCCTGTGCACTCCAGCTGCATTGCCTGGGTCCCCTCCCCTCATTCCCATAGACTTACCTGGAGGGAGTTGCAGGAGCTACTCTCCACCAGTGCTTGGCTGGCACACGTATGTGCATATGCACACACATCTGGTGCCTCCTGCCTCCAATTGCCCTCCCTACTCCCCCCAGCCCCAAGCAGCCCCTTCCAGGCTGGAGCTCTGCCAGCATGCAAAGGGAAACATGCGGTTTCCTAAGCTTTTCACCATTAAAAGAGAAAATCTGCATTTTTCCTCAGTGAATGGAAAACTCAGATCCCTGGCCTCAGTCATTGTGCCTAAGAAATATTACATAATTTTCCTCAGGTTTGGGCTGACAGTCCTCTTCCTGGGTGGGGCCAGGGCCCTTGGGCCCCCAAGTACTTGGTGCCTATGCAAGGATGAATGTTTAAATAGGAATTGTATCGTCCATTTTTACAAGCACTAAAAATTTCAACCAAGTATCTTATTACCACATTGCTCCATATATTTTGGAGAAATTTTCCTGGAAATATCAACAAAATACTTCATTTATAGTCAAGGTTTAAAGGCTGAAATTGCAATTACCAACACCAGGTTAATGTCCGTCCTGGACTACAACCATGGATGTGGGGGTAGGGTAGGAGGTCATGGGCCTCGGTTTTGGCTGTTAAATTACAACACCTCCTGATATTTATAGAATTTACATCCCCAGCATCAATGTAATCTTGTTAATATAATAATATGAGTGACTAAAGATAATATACAGTCAAGCAGAACTCCCAAATTTGTATTAATAAATACTGGTTCTTAGTCCCAACCAACAAACCCTCCACCATCTCTGTAATAACTGATCCATAGATCTCACCCATTCAAAATGAAATATCAAGCTCATATAACTGGAGAGGGCCAGAAAACAAATACAGATCTTATTATCATCAAAGCAGATATGATTATTAAAACCATAAAATTCAGGTGTCCTGTGCTATTTAATCAGAGTCCTATGACATAGTAACACAGTACAAATAATAAATAATCCATAGTTCAGCTTCAAATATTTGCTGTCTGTAGAAAGAATAGAGCTATATTCAAATTATCATGATACTACCTTACAAACCATTACAAAAGTTCTATTGAGTTATGTGTCACTTGTTGAAAGGAAAACAAAAATTTTTAAGTTAAATTTGCACTGATCCTCTTCTCTGGTGCAAGCACCTTTGAGAAGTGAGACTGGAGAGGGAAAAGTTAATCCTGATTGAGGCCTTTAGACCTCCCTGCAAAACAAACCAAAAACTGTTTAATATTGTGCACTTGTAGTATCCAAAGATTATAGTGATCCTGACTTTGAATAAACAGAGAGCTGGTTCTTTGCCATAACAATCTTTCAATCTAAAAATCTTAATAACCTTATGCTTTCCTTTCTGTTCCTTTCTAATACAGCATGCATGAATAGTCTCCTAAAGAATCTTTTGGCAAGGGATTTTATATGTAAAGGAGAAACTAAGAATACATGATTCAGAAGGATAAACAATTTTAGAATGGGGTTAGCATTTTGATGCAGCAGGGTCACCACTTTCAGAACACAGATAGCTACAGGTGAAATACTAGTGACCAGATTTCAAATAGCTGACATCCTGCTAAAAGGCATGAGACATACCTCAGTCATGAAATGAAATGCCTACTACAGCACAGAAGGCATACAAAAAACTAGAACTCTTGGTTCCAAAATGATACCTTTTATTAGAACAACTGGGAAATTGCTAATTTTTATTAGACCAAGCAGCCCAGCCCTGCTCTACCCCCAGCCATTTCCCTGCCTTCCTGCCCCTGCACTGCTCCAGCATCACGTGGACCCGGGCTGCATCATCGGACTGGGGAACGTGTACCACACCAGTACCCCCAGGACAGGAGTGGGAGGGGTGTGTGTTTAGGCAGGGACAGAGTGGGTGTGTGTGTACATGTATAGGCAGGGGCAAAGGGTGCACGTGTGTGTGCAGGCAGCAACAGAGTGTGTGTGTGTGTGTGTGCGTGTGTGTGTGTGTGTGTGTGTTCATAGGGTAAGTCCCACATGCACACCTCACCATACACATGCACCCACACCCCACCTTGCACTGCCATACACACAGACCCCCCCAGCCACCCTCCCCGACCCACATCCCCCACAAATCCCATACCCACCCACACCCCACATATCCACACACGCTCCTTCACCCCACACCTATCCACCCCCAGAGACACACCCATGCCCTTCCCCACACCCTATATACCCACACACCCACAACCCACCACAAACCTATACCCACCCCCCAGAACATACAAGAGTAAGACTTCATTTTAAGCCATTGTGCAATCACTTCCATGTACAGTACACAAACGTGTGTAAATCAAGACAAAAATATTTTTTGAAATCAAATTAATGAATGTTATAGATGTTTTCTTTTAGAATATAATTTGGTATTTTTCTGGTTCTGAGATGGGAAAACTCGTTGCTGAAAGGAGTACTTCCAGGGGCAGGGGGAAGGACTTCTGGTGGCAAAGGTCAGGGGTTAGGGGGTGGGACTTCCAGATACAAGATGGTGACCAGGGGGCAGGGCACCTGTCAAGGGGCAGGGCTACCCATGTGGCCCTAGACAGCTTTCCCAAACTCGGGAAATGGCCCTCCGCCCAAAATAATTGCCCACCCCTGGATTAGAATATAGTCATATACCGCATACAATCAAAGGTCCCTCTAGGATAAACCATTACTGGAAAGGACTTTACATGTCTTGATACTTATAAAGAATTTTGCCCTTTCAGACCATATGCCCAACTGCTGTATTGAGTTACATTATTCTTTTTAGTTTGCTCTTTTGTATCCAAGATGAAATGATCTTTAGACAATCATTTTGAGTATTTCCAGTAATCAATAGAGATGGGCTTATCTGATTGCCCTAACAAAAAACTTGTTTTCGTAGTCAAAAACACTTTTTGAACACTTCAGTTACTGTGCTAGCTTAAAAAGAAGAGAATATTTTTTATGGAAGTAATGGTAATACTATACTTCTTTCCCATCCAGACCATTTTCACATGACAAATATTTGCCAGCAAAAAGGGCCAACAACTTTGTAATTAGGTACTACACTTATCCTCAACAAATAGGTAAGCAAAGGACTGAACTATGTTCAAGTAAAGTCTTAAATATATGCCTCCCATCTAAGTAGGAACATCCCTTGATACTGAGCTTCTATAATTAGCTCATGGAATATGCCACATCTAATGAAACTTGGAACTTAAGGTTACTGACAGACATAGACATGAAACACTTCAATTCCTCATTCATTTTAGCCACTTCTGATTTAAAGCATATTGATACCATACAAACTGGGGGTGTCAAATATGCAGCCTGGATCTGGCCCACAGAGCTTCATAGTCCAGCTCTCCATCCTGCCATACAGCACCACAGCTAAGTGGCTAGTAAGTAGTCGTCTGAAAACAGCCAAGTAGCAACAGCAGAACCTTATGGATATTTGAACCCCCAGGCCTCTATTCAGTTTTCCTGCTACTTCAGAGTTGGCCAGTTTCATGTGCATTCCCAGTGGGAACAAGGAATTGAGTCCTACTGTCTCCTCTCCTTCCAATCTCTTGTGTACTAGCTCTGCTCCCTTGAAGAATCATTGCATACTTGGCTATGCTTTCCATATTCTTCCGGCACATCTGCCTGCTGGAAGGCCTAAGCTCTGTGCCCCTAGCATGTGAAAGGCATCTCCATTCTCTGTCCATCCAGAAGCTATACGCCAGAAGCAACAGTTAAGGGATACTAAGGAAGGTGGCCTCCCCTGGGACCACATTCAGGCATGAGACACACAAGCATCATTTCAGGCAGACACATGACAAGCAAATAGTCTTGAAGCTCCTAAGGTATGTGCTGAGCTGGCCCTGTTGTGCCAGAGGCAAGTCACCAACTCAAGAGGACCTGATCTACCACCAACCACCTTGGTATAAGAATATCCACAACTGAATCAGATGTCCAGGAAATGTGTTGTGACATCCAGAAGGTGCTGGTACCAAGCTTCTACTGCCTCACCCATTTCAGGTCACAGCTGGATTTGTCTGGATGACTTTCCAAACTGCACTGAAACTACTGATGGCAACTACATTGCCAACCATTCAGTGCCTGGTGCACTGCTGCTTTGAGTACATCAACTGTAAGGGGTTGTACTGCATCATAGACACTGCTTGAACAAGATCCATAAAACTGGAGTCTTCAGGAACTCTAACCTGGTGCCTCTGATGATGCCAGGAGTGTTTGTTCATGGCTTTCCCAGCACAGAGCTGGAGGAGTGACTACCCTCTACCCCTGCTACTCTTATGCTTAGCTTATCCACTTCTCCCATGGGTTAGGAAGCTAAGTACCAGACATTTGGAAGTCAGGAAAGAGCCTTTCAATAACTGCCTGAACACCTGACAGAAGACATTGGAACGTGCCTTTGAGCACCTCAAGACACAGTGGAGTGGTCCACAGGGGTGCTTGGACGATAACAAGTGGTACCTGGATGATCATTTTGACTTACATCCTGCATAACATATGCAAGGCCAGGGAAGTAGAGACCCAGAGCTTTGCCAGCAAGTGCCAGGCCCAGAGACTAAGCCTCTCAAGGACAACAGCTATTAGGATGCTCCCCTGAGGGAAGTCCTGGTGAAATACTTTCAGCAGTGCCAGACAGAGTGGGAGGCAGGCACTGCTGTGATGCAGAGCCAAATGCAAAATACAATTAGTTTGTGTTTAGACCCAAATAACATTTTATTAAACATTTTAAAACATTTAAATACTGTGTGCTGTGCTCTTGAAACAAAGTGTTTTGCAAACTGGCAGGAGGAATGAGGTATGTGGGGACTGTTAGATGAACTGGAGGAAAAGAAGGGGAAAGAATGCTCCCTGAAAATAGCCCACAAGCCTTGCCAACAATGGCTTACTGAGTCCTCGAGGAGGGGAGAATGACAGAACCGCATGCTAACCCACTTAGTTGAAGGGATCAAAGGGACTAGTCTCACACCACAATTTGCCTCTGTGATGAAGTGTGTAAGATTCTGCAAGGTCAAAGACTTCTGTTCTTGCCTCCATATGTTCAAATCTTCTGGGGGTGACAATGTTCTGGAGCTCCATCCAGTGCTGGAGTAGGGGTGCTTGGGCCTCATAGTATAGTGGCTGGCTAGGTTGTTTGAAAGGGCTGGATAAAAGAGAGGCATGGGGAGAGAGGGAAGGTGACAGAACATACTTGGACACAAAGGCTTGATCCTCTTCTGAGTAGGGGATGTATAATTAAGGGCACAGAGTAGAGGTGTGGGATTAGAAGACATGGGTGCCAGGGCTAGAGGGCCTTGTCTAAGGCACAAAGGTCTATCCTTTGGGGAGGGTATGGAGCTGTAGGGTTTATTTAGGAGTGAGGTGGAAAGTGCTGACACAGAGATAGGAGCACAAAGTCCAGTGCCTATGGATCAGTAGGGATAGGTCCAGACATTGTAGGTAAAATGGAGAATGGGTTAAGTGCTCTCTACCTGCTAGTTGCAAGTGTCTATGAGAGACTGACATGTGTCTCTGTATGTAGGTTCTGCACCAGCAAGTCCATGGTCTGCTTTTCCAAGCCAGCTTCCTCAGTAGTGGCTTCAGCGTTTTGCTGTGCCTGAAACACAGCAGTACACATGGTCTAGGAAACACTGCTCCTAACCAGGTCAGCACAGTGGTCCCTATGGTTCTCCATCCAAAAATGCCAGTCTTCTGACCCCATAGTTCTCTTCTCTGGGGATGCTACCAAGTCTTTGCTTTCCCCCTACTTTTCTTCATCTTTACTCCCCTCTAAGCTGCAGTCTCAGCTTGTGTCCTTCAGATCTCTATCAGCACTTGTTGGACCAGTCATGGCTGCAGGTTTGGACCCTGCAATGACAATAAAGACAAGAGTTGTCATTAAACATACGTGGCTTAATGGTAAATTATGAATTCCCACATTTTTTGCATGCCTTCTCAGGAGCTTATTTACATTTTCTTCAGACTCCTGCACTAGTAAGTACACCAGTCCATAGTATTCCACATAGGCTGCCTTCATTGATCTTGCAGGCAGAGGATCAACATGTGTAAGGCACTCCTCACTCAGACAACTCTGCCTATAATTAGCACAGGGACAGGACCTTGAAAGGAGGAGGAAGGTCAAGGTTGGCCTCTGAAGCCTGATGTTCTTTGTGTTCTCTCTAACCCTGCAAGCCTCTGATTTATGCTGGTGGGACTCTCCTCCATGGCTTCAGCATCAGACAGAAGGAAATATATAAGGAGTTTGCCAAAAGTCGGGCACACTATCTAATGCTGCAGATGATTCTACTTCACACTCTGGAGAGAAAAAGTCTGCCTTTCAACATCAGAGCAAGGCTGCCCAACACCAATTGCAAGTACCTCTCCAAAAGCTTGGGTCACAGTATGGTGCTCTATTGACTCCATTCAAGAAAAACAAGCTCTAAGCCAAAGGGCTAGCTATTCACCTTTAACCAGTTTTTCCCAAAAATGGTTTTCTGACTTCAGGCAACTGCTGGCCAAAATGCCAAGCCCCTTCCCCACAAAAGTTCTCTCTACCAAAGCTTGGTGTCTTAGCTGATCTATGGACAACTTTTACTCTAGTCCATTCACAGACCCCATGGAAATAACAGCATTCAAATTGGAGATATAACACAAAGCCTCCATGCTGCTGTCAGGGAATCTCCTTGAGATCTCCAGCCCTACCTGG
>NW_005842384.1:1345082-1355445 GCF_000455745.1 Alligator sinensis | reverse complement strand
TGCTCAAGCTACAGCCTACAAACTTTCCCCAGGATTTACAGTGGTGTACCAAGGACTCAGTGACTAAAGGGACAGGCCACTTGTTTCTAGTTGTGAACTGTAAAACCATGTCCCCATGTCCATTGCTGCACTGCCTGGAAGCAGTCTACAACTCTCAGTGTGAACTGGTTGGGAAAGGAGGTGGTCTTTTCATTTGGTTGTGATTTCTTCTGTAATTTACACTTCTGGAAGAAGCTGTATCGCAGGGAAATCTGACTGATGGAGGGAAGGAGAATCAGTAAGGATATTTATGGCCCCAACTGAGCACTTCAAAAAGTAGCTGCTTTGCTTACACTTCTCTGCATGAGCAAATACAATTATTTTTTCTAAAAGGTCTATTTTCCCTGTCTTAGTTCCTTTTGCAAGGACTTCTTCAAACTTTCCAGAGGCCTTGGGCTGCAGGGCCAGGAGAACCAGCCAACAGCTGGTAAGGGACATGTATAAGTGCTCCTATGGTCAGTGCAGTGGGGAGAGCAATGGGTACTGCAGACAAGTGCAGTAGGGTTTCAGTAGTTTGCTGCATTTGTCATACAGAGACAGGTTGAAATCAAGGTGTTTTCCTTTCATTCCTATAGCTTGGAACATGGGGTCACATAATGAACAGGAGGGATCCTACGGAAGTGGAGAGGGGGCCTATTGAGGAGAGCTGGCAAAAGGAACATCAGGGAGGGTGCGTGCATGGGGATGGGATTTTGCTGACAGGTAACAGCAGTCGGGAAAAGGAAGGATCAGTCCTACAGGCCAAAGGCTGGGTAGGACAAGCAGAGGGGCAAGAACCACTACCTAAAAGGCAAGGTAGATGCTTCCTACCATGTATGGGTGATCCCCAACGGCAGGCAGTGGGAGACCTCAGTTTGGATAGTTGCTAACTGTGGGCAAGGGACAGGCAGTGAGTGCTCAGATACTGTTATCTGTGCATGGCGGCGCTAGATAAGAAAAGTGCTCGCCCCACAACAAACCTGGTACCTACAATCAGATTCCTAGGGCCATTTCTGTCTTCTTTTGAAGCTGCTACAGAGTCCTCATTTCCAAAGTTTTGCCCTACCACTTCTCAGTGACTTGGCAGTTGACACTTGTCATCCATAACCCAGATCTTGGTGGTTCTAGTCAGTTTGGGGAGGAGGGTGAGGAGCAAGTGATGCCACCACATTCTAAGTACTCACCAGTCAGGTTGGTGTCCAGCTATGCAGGCATTCCCTCTAAGCCATCATGCCTTAGCATTTCCTCCAAGCAACTGGCCCAAAGGTGCTGAAAGGAAGTGGTAAGGGCCATGGCAGTCAGGAGAGAGGGTAGCAGAAGGAACATGTGGGACAACAGCACGATGGTGTAGTGGGATGATGGCAGGACAGCTGGTTGTGATAAGGATGGGATGGATGGACTATATGCTGGCACGATGGTCAGCTGGTGCTCCCTGATGTTGATGCCATCCAAGCTGTCCTGTCCTGAGAGCTGGTACATATTTCTCAGCAGTCCTGGACAGGAAGAGGTAAGACTCCCCAGTATCCTTCTTCCTCTGCTGGAACTGTGCTTGGGAGGACAAGAGTCTCCTCATGGTCCTCCAGGTACACATCATCACTCTCACTAGATAGCTCTGGATTCACCCTCAAATCAGTGAGGACTCAATGAAGGTGTCTCTGTTCAGTATGAGTGACAGCTCCTTATAGCAAGTATGTTGC
This sequence comes from Alligator sinensis, assembly GCF_000455745.1. Classification (NCBI taxonomy): domain Eukaryota; kingdom Metazoa; phylum Chordata; order Crocodylia; family Alligatoridae; genus Alligator; species Alligator sinensis. Next base: position 1,353,730 of record NW_005842384.1, on the reverse strand, counting down.
CATCCATGCATCTCCAACACAGCTGCCATCACATGCTTTCTTGTCTGATGTCTTCAGGACATTCTCCTTGATCCAGTACTGATGTTATTCCTATTTGTGGCCATGAGCTGCCATATCTATTGTGATATATTCATCCATGATGTGGTCTTCCTGAAGGCATTCTCTTCCCACCCAAAAGGGGAAAAAGTCTATGACTTCCACTTGCCTCTACTCAGTGGAGTGCTTCAGGGACACAGGCATTTTTTTGCATGCAGATGGAGCAGTGTAGCAAGTAAGTGCATGCTTGAGAGTGCATCACACTCGAGAAACCAAGTTCCTGAGGTGGCAGTCCAGGAAACAGATACTGCTCTGGGTCTCAACACCTAGTTTTAAAAAAGTAACGTTAGATACTGGACAGGCCCTGTGACCCTAGAGCACTGGAATTGAGCGAGTCACAGAAGGGCCACTTTGGGATAATAGGAAGCAAAGCACTGTGGGATGTCAGCAGACTAACCATACTTAGCTGGAGGGTAGAAATGTAACATGGTATGCTTAGTCACTATTTGATTCCATTTTTCTCTCTAGAGTCCATTCTCATAGGGAAGCAGTGCAACGTTCCTCCTCACAGTGAAGTATTTTGTTGCCCCCGTTTCATTAAGGGTCATATTTGATACGATTAGGGCTAATTTACAACACTTCAATGTTTTCTGTCGTGTCTGTTTTACATAGCTCTTTAAAGAAAACTACAACTATTATGACTTATGACAGTCTATATCCTGAGTGACATAGTTCAGAAGATATATCTTCCTTTTACCAGAAGACAATCTAAAAGAAGCAGCTACCTGCCTAATGCTAATACATCTCGCTGCAGGCAGACAGCATATACCGAAACACTCAGCTGTATTCTGATTGCAGCATATTGCATGTATAAGACTCCAGAAAGAAAAAAAATGGAATAAAACACTGTTTGTGATGTTTTTCAGAATAAAAAATTCAAAAGAAAGCCTTGATATTTCACTCGGACCTTTCTTTAGTTTTATATCATATATGAGAGAAAATCCACACTCCTTCAAGAGAAAATATAAATTTTGTCATCCAATTTTAAAGTTTACAGTTATGTATCCAAGTGCTTAGTTAATCCAAAATACGGATTTGGATGCCCAATTGAAAACTGGAACCTCTGACTTCTGAAGCCCATTAAATTCAGTTTTATTTTTTTAGTTAAGTGCAGAATTTAGTTAGCCGCAGAATTTTCCACATTCATAACAGTGCTCCACAAAATGCCACAAGTCTTTCCTCTTTCATATGAAGGGTAGTAGAGTACAGAACCTTGCTATACAGACTTTCAAGTTCAGAAATGGAACAGAACATTTATTGGTAAACTGCACTTTTTTTCTGAGTCCACAATCTTTATCTTCTCAGTGCAGGTTTTTGTGGGGGGGGGGGGGAAAAAAAAAAATCACATTTAGGGTTATAAAAGGCAGGAGACCATCCCTTAGGAAAATATGCACAGAAATAAATCTCAAATTGTGTTTTTAAAATGACAAGATCCATTAAAAACAACTCCAAGTAGTTTAAAATTAAATCCATCAAATTAAGTTTAGACATGCAAGTTACTGATGTACGTTATAATAAAAAAGCCTACCATTACAAAACTATCTATATAGACCAAATCTATATTACAAGACCATTATAAAAGATGCAAAAAAGTTTAAAAAAAAAATCAAACTAAAAAAATAAGGAAATGCCAATTTAAGGTAGTCTTTTATAACCTTAATATGGCCTCTCTGTATATTATGTTTTTCCACAAGGTAAATATGGGAAATATTTACTGGAGAGAACGGACTGGGCTCAATTTATTTGCTTCTTGATGTTTAGTATGTGGCCCCAGGGCCTTATTCACTACACATTATTCAAAATTTCAACTAAAGAGAGATTTCATTTCTTTGATGGCTCTTCTATGGTGCTCATCACTTCGGTAATCTGACTACTTCACGAACTAATAAAAAAAAAAAAAACAACTTTCATGAAGCCCCCATAAAGTACTTGAATTATATAACCTAATTTCATAGCAGGGGGATCAGAGGTACAGAGAGATGATCTCCAATTGGGTATCCCAAATTAATGAGGTCAGGGTTTTAAGTTGAGCACCTAGTAGGAAAGGAATACAAAGCAGATGGTCATTAAGTAATTTGCCTAGCATCACACAGGCATGTTGTAGAATCCAGTTCTTCAAGGCATCAGTAAGAAGTCTTAAATCTGTCGCTCTCTTCCTGCGATCCCTTCCCTTGCCTCATTCACTGCTGTTCTTCCGAAGCAAAGAGTCCAAATGAAATATTTTGACTGAACCCATTACCCTCAGAGCGGGACCCTCCCATGAACTAAATGAAGCAGGGGGCTCAGAGAAAAATACTGCATCTGCTCAAATACAATACACCCCAGAATAAGATTATCCACTGTTTTTGAAAGGCAGAAAGAAGGGGGGAGAGGGCAAGGGAAGGTATCTTTCCTCATAACAAACAGCTGAGTGGCAGCAGCAAGTGAACCCAGCTTGTTATTTTGCTCATTGTAACACAGGAGTGTCAAAAAAAATATATAGCCTGTGGGCTGGATCTGGTCTATGGAACCCCATCATCTGGCTCCTGGTACTGCCTCCAGGTCCAGAGTTGACTCAAAGGACATGTGGCAAGTGCCAGGCTGGCCCCATCTGTACACAGGACCTGGGACCTGCACTGCAGATGGTGCCTCCTTTGGCCCAGAACATGTGCCTCATGTGACACCCACTCTGGACTGTCCAGGACTCGCACTGCATGTGGTGCCCCCTGGGCACTCCAATGCGGGCACCACATGCAGAGTGGGTCCCAGACTGGCTGGAGTGGGCACTGCATGCAACACTCATCCTATAGTCTCTGCCTGGGCAGCACATACAGCACACTCCCAGATCAGCCAGAGCAAGCACTGTGTGTGTGGAGCCAACATTTGGTAGGAGGTGGGGAGAGAGTTCCATAGTTCCCATCTAGCATATGGGGCCTGCCACGCACAATGCATTCAGCCCGTGGACCAGCCCCATACCAGGCATCTGGCCTGAGACAGCAGATGAGTTTGACACCCCTGCTGTACAACACTGTGTGCAGTTACTTTTGCTCAACTGGTTTAAGCAGCCGAAATTGCTGTTACCATAGTTCCTTGCTTATAATGTGCACCCAGTTTCCAGTAGCTAATTGGGGGTGGGGAAGAGTGCATATTGTATGCGAGAAAATACAGTAGTTTGGTGATTACATAGAGACCATCATAAAATGCATATTTAGATCAATCAAAGTACTTAATAAATCTGTGTGAAATCCATTAAATTGTTTCAGCCAAGAAAGAAAATTGGGGGTGGGGAGAGGGGAGGGAAGAGGGAGCTAGGGTATTAGGGTACAGGTTTTTTTGTTTGTTTGTTTTTAAACAGCCATCTCTTTCATTTCAACAAATTCAAAATAAAGGGTTTTTATTATACAGGTCAATACATCTATTTATTAAAATTGAAATCAGTTTAAAAACTTCTTACAAACCAAAAATATTATTCTTTTTTGTTTTGGTGGGGAAAAAACGTTGCATTGGTCCAAAATTGGATTTAGCATAATTGTTCTTGGACAGTTGCAAACTCCACAACCAAAAAAAACCCCTAAAAAATTCTTTACACAACTCTATTTCTCAGAATTTAACAGTGCAGTCTTAATAAGATATCTTTGACAGCTGTGTGTGTATAGACAGAAGTGTGTAGACGTATACACTTTTTTCTAAAAGTCATCTGGAAATAAATAGAAATTTCATCCTGGGTCATAACATTGGCATTTATGAATAATCAACAGGTTTGGAATCTTTAGGACCATGAATGTTAGGGGGCATTGAGAACATTTCAGGGGTGCTGCATGGTGGCATACAATGTTTGTACTGTTAGGTGTGCAAACCTGATTCACAAGATAAACCCAGAGGCCGAGTCCAAAAGAGCATGGACGTTTGGTTCCCTCAGGACAACTAGCAGAGGCAGACCTTGTGCTGCTGCTGATTGTACCCAGGGAACACCTGTGTCATGTGCTCCCTGGTACATGGCAGGTTACCACAGGTAGGGTAGGGGAGGCTGGGGACAGCTGGCCCCAGCAGCCTCACCTGGGGCACTCCCAGGGCATCAGCATTGGGAATCCTGCCACTCAGAGCCTGGCTGACAGTTGGAGCATGGCTCCAGCCAGTCAGGCTCCGGTTTGGGGCGGCGCATGCTGCCCAGCGCACGCCAGTCTGCTTTTTTTTCCCCTCTGGGATCTCACAGCATCAAATCCTGCCCCACCCCCCCTGCAGTGCTCTTTTGCAGCATGGAAAACAGCTGAACATGCAGTATGTGGTGCCACAGATACGTATGCGGCACCACATACCACATGGCTGCGCTCATCTGGACACGGCTAGAGATTTTAAATAGGAATATATACTGTTAAAAATCTTTTGACCTACTATGGTCTTTATGAGTTTGCAACAGAAAAATTGCTCTATTATTTTTGTGTAGTCAAAAATCAGAGCTGCCATTTTCCAATGGTTGCCTTGAATATATCAAGGGGTGTCTTGAGACTTAAAAGGTTGAGAACCACTGCTTTAGGTCCACCGAGAAGACCTCTGCCATTGAGTTAATGGAGTAACTAACAAAAACAGTTTGTTATCCTCAGTGTGGATCAGCAATCTAACTTGCCAGGGATTTGACACAGGCATTTGCTTACATTAGAATAATAGTGGAAATCAGAAATCTTTGCTGCTGTTCCAAGGTCCATAGGAGTTTGCTTTAATTGGCACTTTGGCCTGTTCCCTGAAAATGTGACCCCCTTTTGCCCTGTGCTCTTTAGCTCTGCCCCTACAAACTTCTTATTCAAGAGACTATTTTCTAAAACCACAGGAAAGACAGGCATCCTGCTCTCGGGACAATGCATGAGTCCATACTCGGCACAAGCCTACACCTGCAACTTCAGGGAAAGCTCTGCTCAGTTCCACACTATAGCATGCTTGGTTTAGATGGAATCTTTAAGGATTTATGCTGCTGAGGGCTACAAAGTCTCCACCAAGTATGTACGAACATGACATTTTACAAAAGCTTGTGATTGCACAGCTGCATGAAATCCTCACAAATAAATTTTGGCAGGTGTTCACTTGGATATGTAACTGACACCAACACTGAGTACGCAGCGCAACTGATAACGACCCTCCCATTTTCCCAGTTTTTCAAATTCCTGCTCCAAGGTATTTAGCACCAAGAGCTTCTCAGAAAATGAAGAGTCACTGGAATTTTTTTAATGACTGAAACAATATTTTCTCTTATACTCAATCGCATGAGTAGGTAAATTGTATTTTTTTTTAGAAAGTTTCAACAAATTGAGCTTGAGGTAGACCTGTAGCATAGAAAGAAAAAACCCAAACTTGGCAAGATTGTATGCAGCTAAAAACAGTGTCTTATAATGGGAAATACTGGACAGCCTTAATTGAAGGCCATGTTAGTAGACCTACCAATAATTATGCATTTTCCACAGCTAAACCAGCTCCATAATGCCGTGTTAATTTAGAAAATGGAATTTTATGCCAAAGGAATTTGATTAGCTGCCAAAGTTTTGAACTATTCAGGCATTAACTGTAATTATACAAATAACTTAAGAGGAAATGAAAAAGATCCAAGTAGTAGGACAGGAACACAGAGGTGAAGTCATGTGAATTATGATCCCAATTAGGCACTTATTTTGTTATCTGCTTCAGGTTGGATTGTGCCTTTTTCTAGTTTTATTATCTGAATCTTGAACAATTTTTTGCTGGTTATGAATTTAGTCATTTAGCTTGAAACCCAAAATGACAGACTCCTATAAGGTATTTTAAAATTTTCCTAAGTAATCTGGTCTAGATCTCTTACCAAAAAATCAGAAAGTTCTGAAGCACCATTAACAAGGAAACCAGGGATGGCAGAAGTTCTTAGCAATTCTGCTGGAACAGTATTAAAGTTGATTAAGATGGCTCATGTACAATATAACACAAGTACAAGTTTACCAAGTTTTCAAATTGAGAACACTGCCAAGAAATTGATCTTAAGCCTTGAAATTGCTTCAGAAAGTTTTATCTATTAATGTAAGATCTATTTTGTAAAGATCTCTGAAAATTAAGAGGGCTCACCTTAAAGACAGATTCTGTATTAAAGATTTTTCTGTTTATCCACTTTATAAAAAAAAAAAAATAAAAAATCAGAGTTGCAGCAAGTTCACTTAAGAACAGCTGTGTGAAATCCCTGGATTAAAGTTTACTGTACCCACTGGCTAAATTCTAAAAATTACACTTGTCAGAGACGTACATTTCATTTCATACAGCCCTTGCCTGCAGATTCTCATGATGCACTGATTTCTTCTCTCAGATCTACGTACATAAAACTCGCTTGGACTTTAACAGATGTTGTGCTGCATGCTCTAGTGTAAAATCTGGCCCCAGGGACTGAAAATTGCGTATTTAATAGAGAGAACTATACATCTGAAAGCAAGAAAATTATGCAGACCTCAGACTGTACTTAGCTGTTTTGAGGGAAAAGTTCAAAAGAAGTACTACTTTGGGTCAGAGGAATCCAAAGACAAGCTCATGAAGAAACTATTGAGATTTTTTTTTCTTCTAAGATTTGACTACACTGCAGTTACAGAAATGAGTAGAGATACCCTAGCTGGTTTAAACTAGTTAGCTCGTGTATGCATAGTAGTCCAGCTGTAGTAGCACTGAGAGCACAGCACGTCAGAACACATCTATGCATATGCTGTTGTCATGAGGAAGAGATGAAATGTTATAAAATAGATACTGGTTATGTATTAAACTAAAATCTATTTACCTGATTACACTTATCTTCGTAAAGGAGAGCCTGGTAGTCTACTAGGTGCACAATTCAGTTCAACTTATTTACACAAGTAGTTATACAGAGCTGGAATCAGCTTTGAAAGGCCCGTTTTGAAAAGCCTGCTGATATTTTTGAGCAGATCTTTTAAGACAAATTTTTGCTCCTCCTCCTCCTCCACAGGTGACTGGTAGACATGCGCCCCCTGAGATTGGTCCCCGACTCAGCACCGCTCAAGACAGGGCAGTTTTTTGCCGTGCAGACTGGCGGCGTGTTGTGGGGGGAGAGAACTAAGCCTCAGCCAATACTATACAGAAGTATAGGAGTGGACATGGGACTTTTGGCCCGCCCCCACATTGTGCCCCCCCCACCCCGACTCAGGAGGCACCAGTCACCCCTGTTCTCCTCTTACCCCAAATCATAAACAATTCCTATCTATTTTGAATACACCATAATACATGATCACAGCAACTGAATCCCAGGAAGAAAATTAAATTTAATCAAGTCATATATTTAAAAAAGGTGCATGTGAAAATGTTGTGCTTTTAGTTCAACAAAAAAAATGGAGCCAGCTTAAACTTATGTTGTCCTCAACTATCAAGAGCTTGAAAAAGCATTCAAGAGACAATTCTAAAATTACCTACGTGCCTAGGAACCACTAGAGTATTGTACAGGCATTCGGATTAATTTTATCACTTTATATCACAAATGTTAACTAAATAGATCATGACTTTATACAGGAAAAGTTAGTATTATCTCCATTTTACATATAGGGATGCTGGGGCAGCCTGATTAAATACAGCCTGATTTTCAAAGGTGATAAAGTACTCTCAGCTCCTATTTATTGCTATGGTAGTTTCAGGTGTTCAGCATGACTTCCTGCCCCTGGGGCAGGGGGCTGGACTCAATGATCTCCCGAGGTCCCTTCCAGCCCTCATGTCTATGAAATCTATGAAATCTCTCAAAAATTAAGCCATGAATGATTTAACACATGGCATCCAGCCTGTGTTGGTAAGAAAATCTGGTAGCAGGGGACAGTGACAATACTGCACCCATCCCTCATTGTCAAATTCTCAAGCCCTGGATAGCTGGATCGGGACCAGGCCACAACCCTCATGCAGCCAAATTGGGCCCCTGCTCCATGTGCCTGATAGGGGCCATGCAGCCCCCAGAGCAAAAAGGCTGGGCACCACTGATTTAAATAACAAGCTGTTTTGTATGTGTATAGCAAGCAGGTTTTGGGGGCACACTTTTTTCATAACTACCCTCTTTCCCCATTCATGAGCAAAAACCAATTCTTTTAGGGATTCTGGAATAATTCATTTCTTCAGCTTTTCAGAGCTGAATTAGAGAAAGGCAGATATTTTCTGATTAGCTGAATGTGTAAGGGTTGGAGAAAATATGTCTTTCCCTTGGCTACAGAGCACCACATGCAGAACTACTCTGAAGAAGTTACCTTAGCACAACTGAAGTAATGGGAGCTTGAAAGAGAAGGTTGAGGGGCAAAGAACTAACCCTTGAACCTGCTCCTTCTCTCCCATGCATGCACTATGAAAGCTTAGCTTCATGTATTGGCACGTACGTCCTTTGTGCATTTCTTGGGAATCATTGCACCAATTCACTGGCCACTAAAACATACAAATCTTGCCCCTGAACTTTCACCTTGAAAAATGGATCTTCCTTCCCTTAAAAAAAAAAAAAAAAAAAGTGCACAATCCTGTGTGTTAACAGACAAGGATATGAGAGATGTAGCTGGTAGGAGTGATGAGAGGCACCTACAGAATTCAGGGGAAAA
>NW_005842384.1:1294001-1345051 GCF_000455745.1 Alligator sinensis | reverse complement strand
GGTCAATGACAAATGTTAGGTTCAAATTTTTCTCTCCTTCTCAGCCACATCAACTTTTCACCAGTAGTTTGAGCATAGCCAGTGACTTTTAACTCATTTTTCATTGGAAACATTAAACAGAGTTGTTCAGTAGACTGAATTTCTTTCTGACAATAAAAAAGAATAAGTGGCTGTTGAGTCGAGTCATAAAGTATATCTAGAACTGCAACTGCAGATATAAAAGAGACAGAATTCTAATAAGTGCAGGGAAACTTAAGAAGCGAGAAGGGTTGGAGGAAGAATTCAATAAATATGGCCAAACTAAAAAGATAAAATTTATAACTTTTTCACACAATTTTTCCCCCCCAGATCTCTTTACTATAAATCACTTTCCCACAAAGCACACCTGGACTACACAACAACAGCCTGCTAATGGCCACCCCATTTTTATTGCTACTACATTAAACAAGTTGCATTTCACAGGCCAGTGTTCGTTTTACAAAGGCTATCTAGTCATCATTAGAACACTTATATCACCTGGCTAATGCTGTTGATTTAAGCTTTGGCAGGCCAGAAACAAGGTCTCTGAAGGGTACAACAGATACACATACAAATTCAAATACATCAGATTCACCAGTAATGTAAAATGGGGTAACCTCCGATGAAAATATCCAGCAACAATTATATGCTCCTCCATCAGCAATAGATGACCTGCCACATTTGCTTCGTTTAAAGGCCTTTACAATAAACTTTCCAATTTAATAGACTTCCCTGTGGCTGAACTTTACAGTTTGTTTGGCTGTAGATTTGAAGTTACGCTCATACTTGAGATAAGCTGACCTTTGAAGACCAGGCCATTAATGCAGCACCTTAGATGCTGTTAAAAATGTTTTGTTTGTTTTTTTTATGATGTTCACATTTGTATGTAGAAAAAGTGTATTGTTTCAAAGCCAAAAAACAGACCAATGATAAGGAAAGTTTTCAATGTATTCTCTTTCAGTGTTAAAAAATAAATTACTTTGAACTAGAAGGAAAAATGTAAACAACAACAATAAAACTTCTCTGTGAAATAAAGTATTGAAAAGAAAAGGTTCCTGACAAGCAGATAGGATAGATTCATAAAATAATTATGTGATCACTCTGAAAAGTCATTCAAATGTGATGAAGTCCAAGGTTTTTTTCCTTCTCAGTCTTAGTTACATATCCCAATATAATACTGTTAGACTCAGAGGCTACTAAAAAATAAAAATAAAAGGCAACAGCAGGTAGATTAATAGATTAATAACTGTCAATTCCCGGCTGTGCATGTGCTTATTTCCATAGCCTTGTGCGAGTCGTTCAAGTTTGTTTTCACTGCAGTTATTCTGGGTTTTCACTTGTATTTTGCTTCTACGCCCTTCTGCTCCACACCCCAATCCACAAATAAAATACAATCCACTTTAAATCTGTAAGTGTTTTAAATTCAGACTTGCTAGTTTGGCTGGAATACTGGGTTACAGCCAGGGTTCCACTTTCAGTAGGCTGATAACGTACATGCTTTCACTATGAAGATGGAAACTAAAATCACTTATGTGCTGACAATCTTACAGTACCTTCTCAAAACTCACCCTGTGTGCTCAGAAAGGCAGACAAGTTTTCCCACAGTTCACTAAGATGTATAAAAACATCTTGGCTTACTGCAGCACAAAGAGCAATAGGTAAAACCCCCAGAAATTCTAGCATTACCAATGATGGCATCTGGGGTTAGGGCATTACAGCATGTTTGTTCTCACTCGAGCAAACTCCGCTGTGAAGAAAACCTCTCAGTTCCTAAGCCTCATTTTATATTGGGTGGACACAGCACTGTTATGAAGGTTCTGGGAGAATAACTACATCAAGAAGATTGCAAAGCTCTTAAGATACCACAGTGATGGGAACTACAGATTCTTTATCCTCTTATGCAAGTACTTATTTCATATTCAACCCATGCAACTACTAACTGAAAGTCATTATCCTTATCTCCACCTTCCCCACCCCATAGCTTCTGAGGCCATACATATAAGTTGATGATAGTTGTCAAATTCCATTAGAATACTACTTGGATTTTTCACCTGGGAAAAAAAACAACAACAAAAACTGAATGGGATCCGAGTTAATTGTTCACCCTATATTTAGGCTCTTCTGGTCAAATTAGACACAAGTGGGAAAAATCAAACTGGTTCTGTCCTAGGCCAAGGATGCATCAATCTTCTACATCCATCTCTGCCAAAAACAGCAGGCCAGCAAATTTGCTTGATGTTCTGAAGGGAGGCTTGGCTTCCCTACCAGCAAGTGTGCAATATTCAGCTGCAAGGTATGGCAACCCTCACAGTCAACAGCACACAGATCACATTATACTGGGGTAGTGAAGGTACAGAGAAGCGAAGAGGTAGCTTCTTTCAAGGGAAAAAATTAAAGTGCGCTCAGCAATGTCTCTCTCTCCACCTGTCCCAAGGTAACGTGCCCTGTGCCAGGGTTCTGATATCAGATAAGTGCCTTGGACATTCCTTTCATTCATCTGTGCAACTCCACCACAGAGAAAGTAACATTTTATCCATGAGAGAGGAAAGAAACCTACAATAAAGAACCTGACACTGAATTAAGTAACCCTATCATGATTTATATAAAACAGAAAATCTGCCTCAAGTTTACAGTATAATTTTCACCAAAAAAAGTGACTGTAAAAACATCAACAAATTTACAATGCTCCTATTGACAAAGCAAAAAGATAAATCTTCAACTGGATGCCCAGCAAGCTGAATTCAAAATCTGCAAAAGTCAAAGGCGGGGGGGAGAAGGGGGCTTTCCTTCTCACCCACAAATCACCAGTTAGATCCTCGCTGACACCTGTGCAACTTCAGTATGCTCATGAGGATGTAACTTCTTAGGTCTCTAATTGAAATGCTGAAATTAATTTTGCGAATGGTGCACATGAAGGAATAAAATCCACCTCCACCCCTTCTGCACAACCACTGCACAACTTAAAGGAATAAGTAAAACCTTGTCTTTGACAAAGTTAATCAATGACAGGTAGAAGAAAGAAACTGCTATTTTTACATTTTTCAGAGTAAGCTGCATATTAAATAAGTATGCTCTCTCAAAATTAAGCTTGCAAGTGAAGCTGCTGCACTATGACATTAAAAGTATCCTGATACATTATAAAAAATAAGGCTATGCTCTGATATACTGGAATCAACAGCAGAATATAGAACACATTGTTGAACTCAAAGAACCTATTATGAAAAGATTATGAGCATATTTTAATGAACAAACAAAAGCAGCTTGCTACTGAGTATTAGATTTCGGTCATGATAATTTAAGAATACCATGAATTTGTCTTGTGAGAAAGTTGATTTAAAATTATAGATGCAATCCTGAACTCCCTTTTTCTGTCACCATATAATGGATACTTTCCACCCACCAGAGATATTCAGATTGTCCTCTCTTCCTCAATTACTTCATCAACGATGGCTTGCTTTTTATCAGGAATTTCTAAATTTATTCAAGAGATAGGTACTTGTTAACATTTACCTCCTGGTTCCAGTCCAGGTAAGAAATTATTTTTCCTAGCTTTAAATGCAGGTAAGAATTTTTAATATAGCTATAATATAAATTTAAATACTACATCCTACAATTTTTGTTGTCATTCTTTGTGCTTCCCAATTGTGTAACTGGAGACGGATAATCCAGACCTGAACTAAAAGATTTTAGTAATCCCAGACTAGCCCCTACTCTACATTAACCTCCGTTTTCTTTTTCTTCTTTTTTAAAACTTTCAACCACTACAGCTTGGAAAATAAGGTACACTAATTACCTAAACATCAAATAGAATGAGTTAGTTTGGATAACCAAGGCTTCAAACTTGAGATTTCATCCTACAGAGTTATACACAACTGAAGTACAAAGTTGTTCTGGATCCCAGGGTAAAGAATTTTTGAGAACTTAAGGAGATTGCTATGGCTCACTGGGTGAATGGGGATGCAAGATCTGTGCTCAATTACTCAGAACATTTTGGCCGCTAATTAATGTCTGAAAAAAACATTTAATCTATGACAGTTAATTTGTGCTTTCTTAACACCTTCAAAGAGATTTGACAAGCATATTTGCCATCTTTTTCCTTGCCTGCCCATGCATAAGAGACAGACTGATCAGGAACAAAGTTTTCTAAGGAGTTTCCAGTCAGTAGAGAAGCACTGTAGTTTTACAGAGCAATTGCTTTCATGCTTGCCTACCTTTAAATGCTTCCGTTAGTGTTTAGGAGTGAGCCTAAGAGAATGTGCAGCACACTAAGCAGGAGCCTTCAGAGGCGTTTCCATTGGTCCTGGGTAACCAAATAATAAAGAAATATTCCTTCAGTACCACAGGCCAGGCACTGGCCACAGTTCAACTAAAACTTACGAATAGCAGCAAAAAATAGCTGGAGGTATAGAAAAATGTCTCCTCTTTGCCAAGCACAAGAGGTTTGCTGTTTCTGCTCATTACAAAGCAGAAGACACTGATTGGTCAAAAGAAACATCTTAGTTGCAGCATTCTTGAACATGCTGCTTTCTTACTTTCTTAAGAGATGTTGAAAAAATGGCTAAAGAAACAATTATAAAAGGTTCTCTGTGTTGCAAGCAATTCAATATAGAACAAGCACATGCTGAAACTAGCAATCCCACTAGCATCTTGTCTGCTGTGAGCCAGCTGACAAGATGAGCTCTGGAGACTGCACAGTGCAGCAAGAGGGACAGCTCACAGCTGCTATCACACAACATTGTGGGACACTATCCAATCAGTCCACAGTATCTAATTTAGATACAGGAAGCCAGCTAGATTGACAGTGCTGCTAAAATAAGGATGGACTATCTAGAAGACAAAAAACAATCCCTAACCCCAAAACTATAGATTTAACATGGACAGCAGCAAAAAATTTTTGAAGAGTATTAGATGATACTGGTACATTCAAAAACGGTATACAGAGAGGAAGAATACCTTTCACTGGGGGGTGGGGGGGAAGAGAACAAAAAACCCAATTCAAGAGATGACTATACACCCAGCAGCAAAATGTGGTGAGAGCACATCCAGATGTAGCACTATGGTTGAGGTTTCCCAGTGTCAAACCCTTCTGTCCAAGGCGGACCATTTAAGAGCAAGATCTATTTTGGGGTGATTTAACCCTTAACACTATCTGCCTCTGCCTTATTTCACAGGTGTCCTTCCTTCAAGTAACTGGTTTCCTCAATGACAAAAATGTATCATCACTATCAACCTTCCATTGCTGTGCCAGATAATGCAGAGTGCTGGGGGAAGTCTCTCAGGTCTTGGATTCTGAGGTAAATGCTTAGCATTTGGTGCTGTCTCAGAAATGACAGCAATGAGTATTGCTTAATGCACCCCAAGTACTGCAGAACAGCACAGGGAATGAACTGACTTGAAGGATGGCATAGCTGACTACACAATCAGCCTAGCAAGGATACGCAAGGATGAGACCTCAGAAAACTATTAACAATGTTAATGCCAACTGCTATAAGTATGTCCTCCAGAGTGAACTTCTGCATTTAAGCAGCCTGCAGCTTTTCATCTGCCACTGTCTAAAATCCATTGCTTTCCTACAGTGGATTGTTAAAAGGAGACTGGCTTACTAGGCACTATACCTAGATGCACAGGCAACTGGTAGGGAGGGATACCGGGGGTGGGGGCACGTGCCCCCCTCCCCAAGATTGGCTACTGACTCAGCACCACTCAGGACAGGGGGGTTTTGCCGCACAGGCCAGTGGCATTTGGTATAGGAGTGGATATGGGGCTTTTGGCCTGCCCCAAGGCCCACCCATAAATTGTGTCCCCCCCCCCAGACTCAGGAGGCACCAGTCACCCCTGCCTAGATGACTAGCAATGGGAAGACTGACTCCACGGATGGAGAAGATCTGACAGCTATATTTCAGCTATTTACAGCTAGTTTGGAGGGTTGGATGTTGAACTGCTTACTATCAAAAGAGAACCACTAAATCATTACAAAATAGACATGAAGAAACTGGTTGATTTCCTGAGAAGTGAAGGAAATCACTCAAACATTGACTAGTCATCAGCTTTTCAGTCATGGTTCTTCAGAGAAATGGTAGACCCCCACAGTCCCTATGGTTCATCATCAGGGTCAGGCAAATACTCAAACAACAGTATGGTAGACGAGACACACAGAGCTTCTAGGGTTAATTTTTCTACTTAGTGTTCTGAATGGCACCTTCACCAGACAAAGCATCAAGGAACACACCCCCTCTGGATGAATCTCATTTGTGGGTTAGTGCACATAGTCAACAGTTGAATTAAGGGAGATGGGGCAGTTTTCTTAGCTGCAACATTTTTATTGAGGTCAGTAGTGTGAGAAAAGGACAGGAAAATGCATAGTTTTGTTTTGTTTTGTTTGGGGAGGGGTGGGGAGTGGGCTAACCCCCCCCCCCCCAAAAAAAAAAAAAAAGAACAGCTAAAAATAAGTGAGCAGCTATTTAGGGACTTCTCACAATGTCTCCTGCTCCACATGTGCCACATGGTACAAAACATTATGTAGTTTTTGGGCCTCAGCATCACCCTCAAGGTCAGGCACCACTTACAGGCAACTACATGACAGTTTGGGTATGGAGTACATTAACTGTGAGAGCAAGTGGGTGAAGCATATTTACATGGCAGTAGACATTAGTAGGAAACATCTCTTTGAAAAACTCAAAATAATCTATTTAAGTTCTAAGTGATTTTTTTAAATGGGACTCAAGTTGATTTTTCAGATTCCCTCCCCCCTACCCCCCCAAGCTCTTACAATGTACTTGCCATTTAAAGAAAAGAATATACCCATTAGATTTCCAAACCACATACCAAAACTTTGGGTACAGCAGCTATCAAATATTTTAAGTATCTTCCTAAAATTATGCAGCTTAACATCAAAGTGCAAGACCTCAAGAAAGCCTGACTAACACTGGGAAACCATAGCAGGGGAGTATCCCTAAGGATGGGGGCAGGCTGATAGCTGAAACTTACTCTCAAGTCCTGTTTACTAGGGACTTGGTCTGATCTAGGTATAGTTGAACTAGCCTCAAATACTTTGGGGCTAGTTCTTGTTGTAAACAGTCCATAGTTCCAGCAGTAATTCTCCCAATCTCAATTTAGCTCCAGTTTTAAAGAAAGATAAGAAGCACTCATTTCAGCAAAGCAGCAGGCAAGCCCAGCTATCACAGATGAATGGAGACCTGGGCCCAGGATTAATTCTCTCTCTCATGCACACACATACAAAGGCAGTCATATTGCTGAGAGCAGCAATTGGTGATTTCAGGGTATTTACCTGGCATCAATTGTAATAACCATCCATAGACAACAGACGATCTTCTTTTTCGCAAGACCTAAATTTAGCCACTAGCTATAGAAGTGGACCCCCTGCAAAGTGTACCTGACTATGGGTTTATATTCTTTGCTAAGCTTGCTGCTTATGATAACCTGCTATTTTTCCCCCTTCCCCCCACCATTACACGTTCTTAGAAGAATAAAGTACTTCAGTATTTCCTTTCCCAGAAATCTGTCCTACTGATTCTTCGTCTTCAGAGGCTTAATTGAAAATATTGTGAAAAACAAGCTATTAAGATCTTCTTTTCAAATCAGGCAAGCTTAAAGCTGCATTTAACCCAATGTCCAAAATACAGGAAAAACAACCTCCAAGACAGTAAAAAACAGCAACAATCACTCCAACTATCAAGCAGGAGAGCTTGATCTTGCTGACAGAACCGGACAAAAGATGCAAACTGATCAGAAGGCAGTGTCACTAATTTTATATCCTGAGAACCCTGCTTTAAGCCATTAATTCAATAGAACTAGTATACTCAGCACATCCTGCACTCCACGCCCAAGTATTAATTACTGCAAATTGACTGCCACACCAATACAGACCTCTACTGGGGTACTAAAAGCATAAGTAGAAGTTATACACAGTAATATTCTTTTTGCATTAGACCATGTACAGTATTCCAAGATTCTAATCCTGTATACCACAGCTTTGCTTCAGTAATTTGTTTTTGTTGCGACTGTATGTCTAATTGTTTTGTAAAACTGACAATAGCGCCATCAAGTTTTAGGTTATTTAGGAATGCGCCCATGATTTCAAATAGACCAAACACTGATGAGTATTTACAGGGGGGCCTGGTGTGACGTCAACTTCACAAACCAGAAATTAAACGGCAAAGGGTTTGGGTAGAATTAAATACCCTGGTTAATCCACAAAAGATTCACAGAGGTGTTAAACCTGAAGAAACAATGCAAAGAGCAAGAGACTGAGAGCACAGCTCAATGTTAGACTTCTTAGATTTTTAGGGAAATCTTCCACAGGCATAGTTATAGAACTGCTAGTAGGAATAGGACCTGCTAGCAGTAAAGATAATCAATACTTTACCTAGAACCTTCTTCTGCAAGATTAGAGAGCACACATCAAAATGCTTTTAAGTTTTCTACACCACCATTTCAATCCCCATCACCAGCAGGAAAGTACCTAAATCTGCCAGTATGAATACATACTTAGTATTCAGACAACTATTATGCTTTAAGATTTCAGCCCCATAGCCCTAAAGGAATCCAGCCTTTAAATACTTTAGGGGTTGTTTGTTTGTTAATTGGGCATGAAAGGGAGAGGGAAAATGAGTATTGATTTTTTTTCCATAAAGGAGCATCTTAATTGGACAGATAAAGATGTTATCATGGATATATACTGCCAAAATGAAATAAACAGGCTAACATTAAAAAAAAACAAAACATATTTAGTTCACCTAATAAACACAAATCCCCCAATATAGCAGTCCTCCTTCTTAGTGAGTTAACCAAACTCATTTTCCAAAGTGTTAATTACCCAGATGTTATAGGTGACAAGCTTCCATGCCAACCACCTCTCAAAGTAAGCCTAGTCAGGATTTAATTGCTACCAGAATGAAAGGGCCATCTACAATGGTTTCTAACTGGACAGATACATATGAATATAGTCTGGCTCTTACTTTGAGCCTGGACAATTTTGGAGAGTGGGAAGCAAAGACAAGTCTACACCTTATCTTGCCAGTGACTGCTATGCAAGATCAGTGCTCTTCCTTGTGACAAAAGATGTCTTTCACTGGCCAATCCCAGGTTTTCTATTGAACTCATGTTTTCTCCCTAGCAGTCACTACACCAGCTCTTTATAAACACCTACTCTTCCATTATTCCCCTACATCACTTGCCATGTAAGACTTGCCAGAATTAAGGGGAAGTTCCTTAACAACAATTAATAGAAAAGAATCAGATCTTCTGCTGTTTTTACATCTACTTCAGCCATGTCTGCTTCATTTCAGTTACAACTTCCAGAGTTATAACCAACAAGGGCTGTTCAAAGTGATTCTGCATTTAGAATGAATTGGCTGTTCCTTTAGTAGAACAAATACAAAATCTTTGGCAACTTTCAGCAGAATTGAGTTCCTTGAGGTTCTGCATCTGGTGGGGGAATATTTGTTCCATCTAGTTGGTGATGCCAAGCATGAAATAAAAGCAACTGGATCCTCTTGGTAAAAACTGATAAAAAGTAAGTTTGGGTCAATATACAGCTTTGATTTAAACATAATTAAATAGTCTTAATTGTTGCAGGGGATGGGAAGCAGGGGTGATGACAAGGAAGTATGAGAACATTGTTCTATAGCAGCTGTGTCACCATCTCACCATTGTTTCAATCCCATCCAGTATGGATTTAGGCCTGAATGTTGAATACAGTCTACATGACCAATTTTCCTCTAGAAAGACAACATTCAAATGTCCAGTCTAGACAGCCATTGATGACTCAGTAATTGATTACTCAGTTATGGGTCATGACACTAGTAGTATATATAAGTAGGTATTCTAACACTACAAGTCTACAACAGCAGATCAAGGCTTTTGACAAGGGGGCTGCAGGTAGGATCAGGCCCTTGGTCTTCAAGGCCAGTGCTATGCAACATGCACCACCGGCTGCCTACCAAGGTTGACAGGAGCTGGGCAGCCCAGTTCCAGCAGGTTCCGGCCTTCTGTTTCTACAGATTGTCAGAGTGGAAGATGAATTGGGGGTGGGGGGTGTATGGGAAGGGGAGGGTGTGTACCACCATATCCCCTGGATTTGCCCCAATACCCCTACACCATAAAAAACCACCCACCAGGAGTAACTCTGAGACCAGAATTTTTCCCCCTTTTGTAGGGTTGCAGATCCCCTTTTGTTGGTATGAGAATGTAGAGATTGGAGAGGAACGTAACTTATCTCAATATGGAAGTGGCATGCTTGTATACTACCTTTCCCTTGAAAAAAGTTTATTTTATTCTGCTGACTTATTTCTGAAAAACAGTGCCACCACAGGGTTTAAACCAATAAGCTAGAGGGAAGCATTCCTCAAACAAATGGAGGTTTTGTTTGCTCCCTTTAGCGAGGAAGAAAGGCCAGTTGTTTTGTATGGAATGCAGGAGCAGCAAGGGCCCAACACTGCAGGACAACAGGTGGGCACACATCTGTCAACAGGGGAACCTGGGGTTTCCCTATTTCTGAAGACATGCTGCAAATCAGATTCCCTGAGGAACAGAAGGGGGGAATCCAAGTTTCCCTGTTTGCAGACATGCCTCAATTTAGATTCCTGAGTGCATACCTATGCAAATGTAGGAAACCCAGGCAGGCACTGCCTGGGCATCAGGGGCCCATTTCGCATCATAATGCAAACAAACATCCACTGCAAAATAACAGTGCAAAATTTTTAGCACCAATACTCGATGTTTGCGCTGCCATGGAATTGTTAATGGCAGCACAAATGCAGTACCTGTTTGCAGCCTCCAAAACAAATTTTCTATAGTACAGGGGCAAACCTCAATTTTCTTTCAACTGGAGCTTCTGGTCCTTGTCTCCACAAATTCACCATGTTGATCAGCTTACTATAGTTCTCTTCCTTGAAATACTTTTACTAGAGAGGATATTTGCTGATGTTCTTCAACTGATGACCAAGTTTGCCTATATTTTTGGTGACGCATACTGGTGAGGCACATTATACACTATAACCTAATTCAACAAAGTTCTTTTAAAATGTGGTTTCTGGAGCAAGAGGGAGATAAGTGAGATTATTTTAGTAATAATGTTTTGATATGAAATCAATTAACTTACTCCCTGAATTTACTGTATGACCAAAACACTTCCTTGCTTACTCCCTTTTGTAGTGGCATTACAGAATATCAACACAATCTAGAATTAAAGAACTAAATAGAACAAGGAAAGGCTTTAGTAGCAGACTAAAAAGTTTCTAATTTTTAGTTCTACTGGAAACAGGACTCAAGAAAAAGCATATTTTTAGAATTCAGTAACTGCTTTGGCCTGGCTACATAAGGTCCTAACACTAAATTGACCCTTTGGAGATTTACCTCCCTCACTTAAACTCTGAACTAGAGCAAAAGGAATAGCTTAAAACATAATGCCTGAGTAGGGGAGAATGCAACATTTGATTACTAAATTCCAAGGATTATGTTGTCATCCAAAATCATTTGTTAGAGCAGGAGCTGAAATAGTTCCTTACTTTTGTTAACATAGGTGTAAAAAAACACAATAAAAAAGTTAGATTTTAAAATGCATTAAGCGTACCAACTTATGGAGGCAAATTCTGAGCGCAATGTATATTCTTAAAATACTCCTTAGCTATCCTGCATTACATATATATTGAGTCACACAGCATTTTCAGTTTCACTTGACAGTTGTCAAGCTTCGTAAATCTTAAAAAGGTGCGGGGGGGGGGAGGCTTAACCATGACCATCACAACAGTCAAAAGTTATTCAATGAGTTATAAGCTTAAAGCTTCCAGGAACTGAGGGCCATTGGAAAAATGAATGCAGAATAGGGGTGGCTAATGGCACAAAAAGATGGCTTTAGCAGTCTAACAAGCGATTTAAGATCAAACATCTGAAATGAATGACTGGAGCAGAAGTGTCAAGTTTGCCTCACATCTTCCATCACAAGTATAAAGCTTTAGAGGGATAAGTGAAGAAACTGTTGCCATATCCCTTCTTCCTTCAAATTTAATTTGTCACTAGGAACACATCCAGTACATCAGCCTCTCCACCAAGCCCTTCCAACAGACTAGTCCAAGGATGGAAAGCTTCCTTGCTCCCTCCCCTACCCAGTTCATCTGGGCTAGTGCCTCATGGGCCTGATCTGGCCTTGCAGAGTTAACTGCTGTGGGAATCAACACCTGCTGTTCAGCCCTCCACTGCTGACATGCGTCTATATGCCAGAATTCAGCAAGGGGCCCTGGCTCCACTCACCCTGCCTCCAAATATCCAGTCCCTCCAGGAGCCATGGGGCTGGATTCTGCCTGGGAGCCGCCTTTGCCACCCCAAAACTGGTCTACTGCCAAACACAGTGCTTTCTAGGACACCAAAATAGTCTAATTATTTGTATATATCAGGCTCAGTTGCCACATATTAGAACTATCTGGTGTTGTGTGTGGCAGTCCAAACATTTAAATTAAATTATGCAGAAACTCAATACGTTTCTACATGGCTGCAGAAAGTAAGCCTTCTGAGTGTAACCTTTGATTTTCAACCAAAAAACATTAGGAGGACAGAACATTTCAAACCAAAACCAGTATTTTTTTCTGTTAACAGAAGCATACAAAACCATTACTGTGGAAGTGCCAGTCATTTCAAGTGTTCATGTAGTGACCTTTATATTTTCCAATGATGATGTCCAAGCTTCATTTTCTTGCAGGTTTTAAGAAAATTTAAAAATATATGTTGTTCAGGTTCCGCTCAGATGAACTAGGCCTCAATTGTTTCTCTCAGCTCATGTAGTACCATGAAGGTAAGGCAGCATTTAGTCCAGTCTCATTTTGTGTCTAAGTCTTAAGCTATGCCCCTTCTCCCTCCCCCACCATACAAGCACCTATGCAACTGCATAGTCTTCCTTGGGCTTATTCAGGTGTATCAATGAAACAGACAAGCACAGATATTTTTTAGTATGTAGAGAATGTGAACAGAATTTGAAATCTAAAGTTAAAACTTCAAACTGGCATAAAGTTGCAAAAATAATCATAAAAATGGAACTTGGTTAACTACTGATGTGGGCGGGGGGGAGGGGGAGGATGCAGTGAAGAGAAAAATAATTTAAAATTTACTCAACAAGCAGTAACATCTCCACATAGGTGACCAAACTTCTGAAAAGGGGTTGCCTTGATTGCAAGTAGTGACCACAGAGGTCCCATTGACATCACTAGGGTTCCAAGAAGTTTAAATTGGGGGGGGGGGAGAAAGAGATGTTAATTAGCTGTGACCAAGAGACAGAGCAGGTCTACCACAGGCATGACTTGCCAATTCACTTTCCAGACTACAATAATTTTAAGTAGTTCTAGACGTAGGCATCTTTTTAACTTAATTATATTAATATGTGATGTGAAATATTTATTCATGCTAGAATCTAGAAGACGTTCTTTGAAAGTAGAACTATTTTATTTAAATAATAAACTGCATGCTCTTTAGACTGCTGTATTAAATTGCAAATTCTCATTCTCCCCTCCAATCCAGAAATTTTATATTCTTATACTGTTTCTTTTCAATTCTCAGAAGTTTCCCGGAACAAACTGAAATACATAAGCACAACTGCTGCCACTGAAGTTTGCCATGTAAGTAAGTCACTTCAGTTTGCAAAGCGCACACAAAAATTAATCCTTTACATACCTGGAATGACTGCTCTCCTGAAGATGTTTGAGGTATCTTCGCTCACTTTGGTTTAAGGCTCTCAAGCTTCTGGCTTGAAAAAGCCAGGAATAAGCTGTTTAAAAGCCTTACAACACAATTGTAGCTGATCTCAGATATGTCAACAAACCAATGCCTTCATTTAGTAAATAACCTTCAAAATAAAGGCACCCACAATCTAGTGGAGAAGAATGGATCTATTTAACATACTATTTCAGAATTTTTAGCAGACATTATATTGAAGAGGAAGCTATAGAATAAAGCTTCAAAAATGTGGCTCAGCAGTGACAGAGCCAGCTAAAGTTTTCAAAATTATGAACTAAGAAATGATATTATGGGGTTCTTGCCCATTACCACTCCTTTCCGGTGGTGTTCTTCATCTTCTACCTAAAGATTCTAATGCTTTACCCAACTGTAACAAATTAAGACCTGGAATTATTATTTTAAGATGGGCAGACAGACTCAGAAAGTGTGACTTGCTAGACTTATTTAATGGATGGTGGTACGAAGAACCAGGCTTTCAACTCAGGTCTTCAAACGTTAAAGCCTGTATTTTAGGCAACATGCCATATCTACAACTGGCTTCATTTTATTTTCTATGTGCATGAAATACAATACCCTGTTTTTGTTGAAGGTCTGGAATGGTAAAGTAACAAAAGCCTGAAACCTGATCTAATTATGCTTTGAGTAATCAGCTGTTTAATGTTTATGAGACACGCTTTAAGATTAAGGCTCTTGTAATGTATTAACAAGCTTCATAAACATATTACAGATAAGTTAATTTGTTTGAACAGGAGTAAACCTATTGCTGAATTACTTATTAGCACCTTACCTACTTATCCTTACAGCCAAGGGTACTGTAGTCATTTTGCACACTGAGAACCCCAGAAGCCTGTGCAAGGTACTGACTGCTGGGACCATCCTTTGCCAGCATGTACAGGACTGGAGCTCTACCTTAAGCCCAACATTTCAAAACTTTACTAAAGTCTTCCAAACTAGAGGTGGCAAGTCACAACCTGATCTTTCCAGTGAAAACAAAGTTCTCTTTTTCCCCTTAAATTACATGAAGCAAGCTCTTTGAGAAAATTATCCAGGAGCACATCTGCAAGGGACCAGCAGGGGAGATTATGCTTAGGGGGCAATCAACGTGGGTTCATTAGAGGCAGTTCCTGTCAGACCAACCTGGTGGCCTTCTATGACCAGGTAACAAAAGCCTTGGACACAGGTGTCACAGTGGACGTAGGCCTTCCTAAAGTCCAGAAAGACTTTGACACTGTCTCTCACTCCATCCTCATTAAAAAAATAGGTGACTGCGGTGTCAACGCCTACAGTCAGATGGTTTGCAAACTGACTGGAGGGTCGCACCCAGAGAGTAGTGGTGGACAGGTCATTTTCAACCTGGAGGGATGTGGGCAATGGGGTTCCCCAGGGCTCGGTCCTCGGGCCCGCACTGTTCAATATCTTCATCGGCGACTTGGATGAGGGGGTGAAAAGCACCTTGTTCAAGTTCGCAGATGACACTAAATTGTGGGGAGAAGTGAGCATGCTAGAAGAGAGGGACAGGCTACAACTAGATCTGGACAGGTTACAGAGGTGGGCGGATGAGAATAGGATGGGATTCAATACTGACAAGTGCAAGGTATTGCACCTGGGAAGGAAGAACCAGCAGCATACCTACAGGCTTGGGAACTCCCTTCTCATCAGCACAAAGGCAGAAAAGGATCTTAGAGTCACTATTGATTCCAAGATGAACATGGGCCACCAATATGGGGACACGGTCAGGAAGGCTAACCACACCTTGCCATGCATCCACAGACGCATCTCAAGCAGGTCCAAGGAGGTGATCCTCCTCCTCTATGCAACATTGGTCAGGCCACAGTTGGGAGTACTGCAACCAGTTCTGGGCGCTGTACTTCAGGAGGGATGTGAATAGCATAGAGAGGGTCCAGAGGAGGGCCACTCGCATGATCAAGGGGCAGCAGGGTAGGCCCTATGATGACAGGCTATGGGACCTGAACCTGTTCAGCTTCCACAAAAGAAGGCTGAGAGAGGATATGGTGGCTATCTATAAACTTGCCAAGGGGGACCAGCAAGCAATAGGAGAGTCCCTGTTCCCTTGAGCACTACCCGGAGTAACAAGGAATAACGGCCATAAGTTGACTGAGAGTAGATTCAGGCTAGACATCAGGAGGCACTACTTCACAGGGCAGCTAGGATCTGGAACCAACTTCCAAGAGAAGTGGCGCTCGCTCCTACCCTGGGGGTCTTCAAAAGAAGGCTAGACAATCACCTAGCCGGGGTCGTTTGACCCCAGCATCCTTTCCTGCCCATGGCAGGGGGTCGGACTTGATGATCTGCTTGGGTCCCTTCCGACCCTACCAACTATGAAACTATGAATTCAAAAAGACCTTAAGAAAAAGTTGCAGGGTGGAAAGGGAAGAGAGATTACATTTAACAAATAGGTCACCAACATGTCCATAAGTAACTTTAGGGAGTGTAGCCCTGTTCCAAGCACATCCCATGTATAACTAAGTGCTGCTTACGAACTGTAAGAACAATCCTGTTCTTCAATTTAGTTACTGACTTACCAAATTTACTCAATTCCAAGATGAAATTATTTTTCCTGTTTAACATTGGAGAAAAAAGGCCCTCATCTTGGAAACCAGTACAAAGTGGCACTGTGGGGGAGGAGAGTGGTGGCAGATACTGTGACTTCAAGGGAAGAATGGGCCTCCCCCTGCAAGGCTGAGGGCCAGGCAGCAGGCGGAAAACTGCCTACCACGTTGCACTGTCTCCACCCTGCCTCCCTTCCTACCACTGCTTTACATGCTGCAATGGTGGTGAAGATGAACTGAATTATAACAAAGTTATAATTTTTTCTATAGAACCTAATTATTGGAGAGGGCCACCCTAAATTAAGAGCAGTCTTGGACAAATAATGAGGAGTAGGTGTACATGGTGCTCACTTTCAGAAAAAAATATTTTGATTAAAAGATACGGTCTAGACCAGCAATAGGCAACCCCTTGGCACAGGTGGCAGAGCATGGCATGTGAAGGCATTTTGCTTGGCATGTGTGCCTTGGGGCAGATGACAGGGAAGGGGCTTGGGCTGTGCTGCCACAAGGATCAGACCCCTTGCGACTCTCCCACCATCTGCCCCAGCATTCCAACATCTTACAATCAAGGCTGCAGGTGGTTTTGGCATTCTACCCAAAAATGTGGCTGACCCTGAGTCTAGACACAAGCTCCTTGTCAACTTAAGACCTACAAATATTGAGTACCTTTAACTATTTTAAACCCATGCAATTTGGAGCTCTGAACTAGAAACAGACTGACTAGTACATGGGGAGCGGGGGTGGGAACTAATGGCTGACTCCTGAACTGATACCTATAAGTGCTTTTAGATGCTTGGCTATCACCCCACAATATCTACAAGGGAAAACAAGACACATTCCCAAACAAATTGACAGGAAAAAACCTGAAAGCTTCAAGACACTTAAAAAAAAAAAAAAAAGTATGCTGATATACCGTCTGAATAATAAAGTGAGAACAGTCATGTATAATGCTCATCTATCAATACCGACACCACTAAAACAATACGAGAACCTCAACCTGAATAGATGCTGACTTTTTTCTAAGTCTCTTAACTAAATGTAAGTTGTTAAAAGCCCAGAAGCCCCCCAAAAGCAGTGCTTTTTTTAAAAAAAGGGAAAATCATCGATTTCAATAACTAAAATAAACTTTGCTTCTCTACATAAAAAAATGCACAAGAATGCAGTATTTGGGCATTACAGCTATTAGTTACCAAGACAGGTCTCTCTGTTACACAAGCCCCTTGTTCCTCCCCCTGGCTAGACAGAGGCCTCTAAGTGTATAACTAATTCTATGAGAAACCATGAGAAAACAGAAACAGAAGTACACCTATGTTATTAACTAGCATGTCAAGGGAAAGCAGCAAACATTTGATAACTCCAGTTAGTGCCCACTAGAACTTTTCTTTCACAGCTTTCATAGACATTAGGGCTGGAAGGGACCTCGGAAGATCATCGAGTCCAGCACCCTGCCCCAGGGGCAGGAAGTCGGCTAGGGTCAAAGGATCCCAGCAAGATAGACGTCCAAATGTTTCTTAAAAGAGTCCAGTGTAGGTGTTTGCACCACCTCTGGAGGGAGTCTATTCCAGGCCTTGGGGACTCGGACAATAAAGAAGTTTTTCCTTATGTCCAGCCTAAAACGGTCTTGGAGGAGTTTGGAGATATGTACTGACAAGGGAAAGGAACACAGCCTCCCAGTCACCCAGATTCCCTTAAACTAGCATCTCTTTCCTAATTCAGTAGACAATTTCATCAGGGCCAGATTTACCAGAATGTCCCAGTACTTCGTGGGGCTACAGATGGGATGTGAATTAAAACAACCTAGGAAAAGTGCAGCCAGAACTTCA
This sequence comes from Alligator sinensis, assembly GCF_000455745.1. Lineage (NCBI taxonomy): Eukaryota > Metazoa > Chordata > Crocodylia > Alligatoridae > Alligator > Alligator sinensis. The sequence continues at coordinate 1,326,897 of NW_005842384.1, read as the reverse complement.
ACAAGATGTTCTTGGAGAGGCGGAAGAGGGCTGCAGGCAACATAAGAACTATTATCAGGGTCATGTATTATGTCACCTCGTAAGGCGCACAATTGTCATTTTGTGACAGGAAAAATCGTTTTTAATGCAAGAACTAAAGATCACTCAAAAATAATTATGAAATGGTCCCTATGTTCCTGAAAAGGATGAAGATTATAAACAGGTATTATGGAGAGAAAAATGTATAACTACGCTCTCAATGCTAGTAATTTGCTTAATCTTGGGGATAGGGGTAGAGATTCAATTAATTTGGCTTGTTGCAAAATGACCTACTTCCAGATCTGGTTTGGGAAGAGGTGAGGCTTCTTGCCAAGGAAGCTAGAGCTGCTGCTCCTCAACCGCAGCAGTTCCCTCAGCAGGGACACAGGATTTCAAGTAACAGACAAAGCTCCTTCACTACTGACAGCTGCAGTGACAAGTCCCCTAGGTCAACTCTCCCTCTCCCCCTATAGGGATGGATCTGGCCATGCGTTTTACATTTGACAAACCTGGTTTAATCTAACCTATGAACATTTTGATTTAAATATGAAACTAATTATTTAAGGGACTGACTGATTAGAAGAATTTTAACATTTAATTCTCAGGGAGTGGTGGTAAGAAAACAAACAAAAAAAATCAAGTTTCTTTGTGTATCACAATTTTAGTCTCAGACAAGGGCAAATTGTCTCCTGGCCTTGCACCACACAGAGCAACGCAAGACATCCAAATAACACTATCCCACATTTTAAAATATTCATCCAGAGGTAAGAACCTGAAATCATGGGAACGGGACCTTATACCAAGTGTCTTCTGTTCACAAGTAGCACAGTATATACAAATGAGAAACTTGACTGAATCTTAAATTAGGACCTCTAAAGTGTTTGATATGATGTCAGCTTACACACAAATTTGTCAATGAAGAGGAAAACTAAGTGGACTGTGGAGAAATTCTGCTGCCAGAGGTAAAGGCAGCTGTCCAAAAGCCCAACCTATGCCACAAGCTAGTTCATAACCAATTCTTGAAAGCAAGTTTCCAAGGCACTGCCTATCAGCCAGCAGCAAAAGCTGACAGAAATTCAAATTCTAAGGGTGTTCAGAGGAGGTATGAACACTGATGTCAGATCATTCATCTCATCTGCTATCTGAAAGGGTTAAAATAAATAAATAAATAAAAAACGAGCCCAGGACTGCCCCATGATACAACCAGTTTTGCTTATGCAAAAGATGATCCAACTAGAGAATGATGTTTCCACAGCTTGTATGTTCAGTGTAATCTTTAGTCAGGTTCCTTTTACATGGCTCCCTGATGAAATTGTCATTTAATATAATCTTTTAGCAGTTTCTGTTTCCATTTGGCTGGGGGGAAGGCACAAAAAGCTTAATATGTAATTGATTTAAAAGGGCTGCTAGAGTATTTCTCAAGTAATTTTTCAAGCTCAACTTCTAGCTAGGAATGTCAACAGATGGTAAGAAACGTCTGCTTCTTCCCTAGATTTGGGAAGGCAAAATACTGATGCTATTCTAAGTTGGTGAATATGGGTCATTCACTACACAAGTATCAGCAATACAACTGCATAGCAAAGTTTCTTGTTAATGTATGTCCTTGCCTCAAAGTACAGGATATTCAAAAGCATCTTAGAGTAAGGATTTAGGAAAGAAGTATTATTTAAATGTATGAAATAAGTAACTTTACCGTGGACAAGGTAGCCTGTTTGTTCTTCCAATTCTTTTTTCATTTGAAATCTAATAACACCTTAATTGTCTATCACATTCAACACAACAGATTTGCTTTTGGTAGTTCCATGAGGAGAAAGATTCTGCAAAGGTAACTCACTCTCAGTCTCGACAAACTTGCTTGCAAGGACACCTCGCTCTATTTGATAAATATTTCACAAGTATTCTAAAGCTAGAGCATAAGATTTCTGATGTGTCTAATTTGTTATTCTCTTGTTCAATATAACAGTATAAATTCTGCTCAAAAATCTTTGACTAGAAATAGCACAGCCTTCTGGAATATTTCCTCTACTGCCCATATACTGTCAGATACATATTAATCCTTTGTACTTTTCATAAACCAAATCACTATATTGTGTTGAACATGTTTCTATAAGAGCAGAGGGAATATGCCATTTAAAAGAAAATCCAAGAAAAGCAAATGTGTATGGTCTCTAAAAGTGGGGGAAAAAGGGACATTATGACAAACCACAGACAAAGATATGGTCATCAAGTTTAAGAAAAGCACTGACTTGACAAATGTGAAATTCTTATTGTGCTAGTGTTGACAAAAGCTGGAAATTCCTAATTTCTGACACTGATGTAACGTAATACTGCAACTTGATGTACCTTCAGAACACAAATACCTTGCTTTCTCAGCTTGTGATTTTTTTCTCAGCTTTTCTGAGCTTTTCTCAGTTTATGACTTTAAATACTTAAAAGTAAAAAGGACTGACAGACTTTAAATCTACTGGGAATGTCTGAACCCTAGTCCCATAAAAAGGTGCAAATTTTACTCCAGCAGATTAAAACTTTTGTTGACTAACCTCCAGGAAGAAAAACACTACATCAACACTTATTATCTGCTTTAGTCTTAAGAGGTGTGTTTGTGAAAAATATGGGAGGTATCAATGAAAAGTAAACCCATTCTAAAATGAATAGTTATTGCATTTCTCCTTTCTTCCATTTTCAAAAACAAGAGACAATACAGGATTTTGAGTTTGATATTTATTTTTAGCAGGATGTGTGTACTAATGGATGGTGACATCATTAGAAGATACGTCCATGTTCACCACCTGCAACAGAAGCTAGATAGATGTTAAAGTAATCATACTGAAAGATGATAACATGACACTACTTACCCACCATGGTATTTAAGTCACCTAGTAAGCTGCAAGGTTAGCTTTTGATGCAAACATACTTTACCAGCTGTTAAAATTCATCTATCAAGCTAATTCAATGCATACAGTACCTTGAATTTAATGGGAATAATCAAGTAAAAGTTAGTTGACATGTACCCAGTATAAATCCTCTTATATAGAAAAGGTACACACAGATATTGTTCTGCAATGTGAGAGTATTACTTACCTATAATTCTTTTCTTAAGATGTCCCAATCTAGGCCTATAGATCCAGTAAATGACTAGCAAGAATTCCTGGCAGTTTCAATTCCAATGCTACTAAACTATGCCAGTAGACACTACTGCTCTATTTATAAAACATTTTTTTGAAAACCAGAAGTATAAACTTTAAAACACCTCTCTGAAGGAGAGACAAATATATCCATTTGTTTCCAACAGTGAAGTTTTTGACCAGATTTTTATAAAACAGCTTCAGGCAAAGGTATCTAACTTAGACAGACATAAATGCTATTTAAGAATTTTTTTTGTTTGTTTAAGAGTGACCACAAGCAGGCCAACTCTGACCTATGTCTAAAATACTGCTGCAAATAAGCTGGACCCAGAAATCCTTGTTAGACTGACCAATTAAGCTTCAGTTAAACCCAGGAAATTGCTATAAATAGTTTCAAAAGCAGAGCTGGACATCAGGACTCTCAAAATAACTCAGTTTCACACAAGATGGACCAAATTATGTCAAGTTGTTTATCTTCAGAATTTCCTGTAAGGTCAAATAAACCTGTTAGAACTTAATACACTGAGCAAATTGATATTTTAATATTACTGAAGAGTGCTTATTTCCACAGTACTCAATATTGTCCCCTTCAATACAAGTTAAGGTTTGTATCTGGAGAAGTTGTGCAATTCAATAGAAAACAAGGTGCTGGAGGCACACACCAAGAAAAATAACGCCCCCTAGTGCTGAAAAAGAAAATTGTATTTTTTTGTAATTTTAGAACAAAAGAATTCCTGCTAGTCACACACTGGAAGTAAAGACTGAGTGATGATCTAATATTTACCCTTGGGAAGAAAATTTAAACAAACTAAACATTTAATACTATGTTTAGTGAAGAACATATACTAACAAAAATTTTACGCACTTCCAATTTATGCTCTTTCTCTGCAAGGAATTCTTTTTGACATCGGAGAAAGTCTGACAACATTCGAGTTAGCTGTTTTCTATCATCTATTTCAGCCGCCAACCTGCCATTGTAATCCGCCAGCAACATACATGCATCATCTACCATTTTGGAAAGTTGTTCTCCAGATTCCTTATCTAAAAAAAACAAAACAAAACAAAAAAAAAAGTACAGCACCGCATTACAAAAACTCCTGTGAAGCTCTAACACTAATACTTTAATTACTGAATCTCAGGTCTTACCCGTTATTCTATCTAGCAAGGACACATCTTGGACTTCTATAGGCAATGAAGCTATCCGCTGATGAACAGCTGCATCTCCTGAGGCAGCATTCTCTAGTTCTTGCAATGCTCTAATGAGATCTGTAGTCTGAAAAAGAAAAAGCCCACATCATTAAATGAGATTCAGTCAACAAATCATGATATAAATTGTCATCCGTTTCACAAATTTACAGAATGCATCAGCCCAAGAGCAGTTTGCCCAAGGCAGCCTTAAAAAAAAAAATTCTCTCCCCACTGGTGAAGTAAACAGTATTATTACTACATATATTAATTCCATACAAATAAGCATTAGCATTCGCCATTGCAAAACATGTCCCATTAAAAAGGGCTTCAGTTTCCTTTTTTAATTTGTGCAGCAGTAAAACAATAAAAAAACATTAAGTCAGTCTCAAGAGATGTGCATTTGTTACACTGAAGAAGTTAGTAACAAAAATGTTGGTTCAACAAGATTTACCAAGTCATTACACCTCTAATACTCTTTTGGCCTGATATTCCCCTAGCTGCCTTAAAAAATTCTGGCAAGATAAATTACCATAACTAAAAGAAGTAAGAATTAGGATGACAATGAAGTGACTATATTTTCTTAAATACAGCACATTTGCCCCCCAAAAATCAGCTCCCCCCAAATTGGGGCACACATATTAAGCAGGGAAGATTATTTTCTGCATGGGATAGAAGCACCCCACTTCAATTCCTGTTCCCATAGTGCAACAGCTGTGGCATTACTATTCAGGCAACTAAGGGAGTTGATTGCCTTACTAGCTCATTGTCCTTCACTCAGCCAGTTGCTAACTATGGTCTCATTTTAATAGTCCTGATGTTCCACTAATCAAGCTGACCTTTAAGGACAATTTTCCTATTTGCTAGCTGGTCCTAGTTTCTCTCTCCCCCTATTTTATAGCCTCTAGTTCTTTTCAAAATTCAAATTATAGATCCACTCATGGGGCACGTCCAAACAAGCGTGAACGTGCCTCTTGCAGTGTCTCAAACTCCTTTGGTGCAAAAAGATTGCAAATTTGATAAATTTGCTCAAAATTTGGTACCTGGAGATCCAGGTATCAAAAAATACCCCAGGGGAAAAAAGCAGGCCAGGGCACAGTCCTGGACTCTGCCCTGAGGCAGCCGCAGGCTCCGTCCTCCACGTCTCTATGGCTGGCCCTTGCCCCAGTGCTGAAGCACGCCACCTGCCTGCGTGGGAAAAGCAGCAGTGCAGGCTGCAGGGACCGGGACGTGGGCTCTGTTCCAGGTAAGCAGGGGATGGGAGGGAGCCTGGAGAAGAGGGGAGGAGACCATGGGGAGGCCTCTGCCCAGGCCCAGCCCCATGCTCACTATCCCAGCTCCCTGAACTCTCCCCAACTTCCCCCGCATTCCCCCATCTTCCCAATCTCTCCCCAACTTCCCCCTTATTCCCCAAGCACCCCAATCTCTCCCCAAGTTCCTCCTCATTCCCCCAGCTCCCTGATCTGTCCCTAGCTTCCCCCTCATTCCACCAGCTCCCTGATCTCTCCCCAGCTTACCCCAGCTCCCAGAACTCTTCTCAGCTTTCCCCTCCTTCCACCAGCTTCCCAAATGCCCCCCCAGCTTCCCCCTCATTCCTACAACTCTCCATTCACTTCCCCAGCTTCCACCTCTTTCCTCAGCTTCCCCCTTGGACCTTGCAGGAAGGCAGTCCATGTGCTGTGTGGGGCAGCTGTGCCCTCTGGGGGGGGGACAGGGGACCCGCCCCTCCTAAGTAGCTCCCCCACACAGTCCCCCCACACCTATCCACACACCCTCCCACCCCTCTCCTGCAAACCCCACATCCCCCATCACACACTCATTATGTGATAAGAAAACCAAAAGCAAACATCAAAACATATAGATATTTAAAATGTATTTTATTATGATGATAGTGACACTCGCAGACTTCCAAATTGCTCTAACATTGTAAATATAGCAATAAGACTTGGCCCAACTGATCTCGCTCTTCCTCTATACACACACATATATAGAACGCTGTTATAGCTGGGTTGCCTATACATATATATTATATATATAGGCAACCCACCCCCTTAACACTGCTCCGCTTAGCGCTATTTCGCTATAAAGCTCATTTTAAATTGATACCTGATTTCACGTAGCATGCAGTGAGTTTCATTATAATGCTAGCGCTCACCATCTTGGGTCATTAAAAACAATTGCAATTGTCATCTTGAGTTATCAAATATTTTCATTTTCGTTTAATACCTGTTTTACTTAACACTCGCCTTTTCAGGGACCAATTAAGAGCGCTAAGCAGGGGTTGCCTGAAGTGGTCTTTCGTTCTAACTGGAAGAACATGGACTTTGGGGTATTTTAAATAGTGAATTTCAGATGCTGCTTCAGCAGTCCAGCTGCCATAAGGGGTAGTGTCCCCAGATACTAAGTGGCTGGGCCCCAGAAGCTCCTGAGAGCAAGTAGCCCTGAGCTGCTTGCCAGGGCAGCTTTTTATACTGCTGGGACCAGCACAGGGCAGCTTTTTATACTGCTGGGACCAGCACAGGTACTGTACCCAGGTTCTAAGCCCCCCTGGCTGCAGATCCAGGAGGAGCCAGGCAGAGTTATTTTGCCCCAAGTGGCACAATTTGCCCCACAAAAAAGTACATGTACGGGCACGTGTGCCGAGGCAAAAAGCCCTGGCTCAAATTTGTGCTACTTTTATTTAAGCTGCTGCAAGCGCATGTGCCTGCACGTGTGGACACGCCCATAGAGATCAGTCTTCAGCAGCAGCTAGGCCCTCAGCTTCAGTTAAGGAGGAAAGGGAGGGTGAGTCAGCTGAAGACTAGGCTCTGATCCTGCTCTATGCAGCCTTAAACTCAGGAAATAACCTTTTTTCCTTCATTGCATACTATATTCTGGGACATTTGTATGCAACAAAATTTATGTTGGCTACTGTGGAGTCATACGTCAAATAGATACATTGTTGACAAACTTACAACAACATAGTTTACAATAACCTAGTTTAACATATTCCTTATTTTACTGAGAAGCCAAGCATGTCATTTTGAAGTTCTATAAAAAAAAAAAAAGAAAACTAATATGCATGTGTATTAAGTGTCAAATTTGCTGAAATTATAAGATACCTTGATATTAACGTGTCAGAATCAAGATTTAAAAGATACGTATTTCAGGAAGCCCCAAAATAAGAAGTACATAGTAGATTTTGGTGGACTGAATAATGTACAGAGTTGTTTAAGAAAACAAACCTATATTTTTCAGTGTTCAATTTAATCTTCCTACTCATCCCCAGTATTTGGAGCTTTACCAAGACAAAATTTTAAAGGTCATTTCCTCTGGCATATCAATGTTCCTCTACATCCTTAAGAGCACCACCCCAGAACTTATAATTACTGTGAATGAATGAATGAGGATCAGCATGAGGGAATTATTAGTAAAGCTAACGCATTTAACAGTGATACCTATCTCCTCTCCTCTCCTCCCCCTCCCCTCCCCTCCCCTCCAATATAATGGCATGCATAGCAGCTGGTACTTCTGGGATCAATACTGTCTGCACAGCTGAGAGCACAAGTACTGCCTTGAGTTACACTAGCATTTGTTTTATTCAAATCAGTCCAAGAACTGAGGAAACAAAGGTGACAGAAGCACTTTTACTTATCTTCTAGCTATGTCAAGCAATGACTGAGATCTTAAAAGGAAGTCTTACAGTGCAGAGCGAGTACTATAAACTTTCAGTCATTGTAACTGTATCCCAAACCTTATGAAATATTTAAAGTTGTACATTTACATCTACCTGTGGAGGGTCAGTTGGTGAACTTCGGGCTGAACAGTTATTGTCTTCAACTTGTATCTGCTCATATGTGCGCTTCTTACCCTTCTTGTCACCATCTACAAATTAAAGGACAGATACAAAAGTCAGTTCAAGGAACCGTATATTAAAACAAGAGAGAAATCAACACCCTTGTGTCAACAATATACTTACACAATGCTTGCCTAAGTTGTTCTAATACATCATTTTCATAAACAGACCTTTCTTCCCAGATAGAGAGTACTCGGCCAAGGTGCTTCTTACAACTCTCATCAGACTCACTGTTGCAAGGAAGAAAAGTAAAATCACCGCTAATAAAAAACTATAATATACCCAGTATTAAACAATGCAGCCTTATATCTTTTATCCAATAAACTGGATTTACAAACATAAAAATAAATCTAGCTTCTGACATGCCCGTAAGAAAACTCCTTGCTCTACATGAAGGAAAGCCAAGGCACAAGAAGTAATCTGTCCAATATCATGCAGCAAGTATGTCAAGCTAAAGTACAAGTCTCTTGGCCCACAACTCTAATTTCACTATGGAAGAATGCATGAGAAAACATGATTTATTTACAGCACTGATGCTCAACCTTTAGGCCCTGAAGGCCAGATGAATGAGGCAGGGCCAGTCCACAGCCCAGGACCACTCCCATGTGCCAGGCCCAGGCCCCAAGGAATCAGCGCTGCCCCAGCACACCTCGACTGTGCACCTGATTCAGAACACATGGCCCAGGATTCCCTACAGATCCAGAAGTTTGGTGTAAGCATATAGCATAAGTAAATGCAAAGGTTTACCTTCATTCTAATATGCAAAACAAAGATGGCTTACAGCTTTCCAAAATAAAAAAAAAGATCATCTGCATGTAGATGAACATGTATATTAAAGAGATCACAATATAATAACCACATATTCACTATCCAAAGGATTTTCTTTTAACTAAACTGGTGCATAACAGGAAACTTTAAAAAGTATAATGAAGATCCAAATTAATGGTTATTTAATTAACACATATGAAGGTCACTGAGTGGAACAGAGGTTAACTTGCTAATAAATGTTTTCAGGGCTTTTTCCTTCATGGATGTATTCACTATTTAAATCCTTACCAATACTGCAAATGATATAGTTCCCCATACCTGGAAACATGCTTAAAAGCCTCCACTATAACCGGTGCAAAGTCTTTTGTAAATTCTGGTCCTTTCCTTTTGCTGTTCTGAATTACATCATTGGCCAGGTACAGGAAAGTAAGCTTCCTGTTTGACTTTGCTGATAAAAAGAAAAAAAAATAAAAGAGTAAACCAATACAATAATACAAAGCAGTTACTGATATAAAACTATTTCTGCAGAATAATGCTGTAAAGGACCTATCTAAAAATACAAAGTCGCCTAGTATTGATTACCAATGGAAAAAAATATACAAATAATACAGTTTCAGAAGAAAACTATATCATTATAATAAATCAAATAAATCACACGTAGCAACACATCTCCATGTTCCTTTAAATTGTTCCTTCAAATTCTATCCATCCCCAGCATCCCTATTAGGCTTCAAATTTAGAGGTGTAATTAAGTTTTTAAAAGCCACGAAATTGTGAATCAAAGCAAATCAATGAACTTGTAACCTTAGGAATGTTTGCCATGTGTTACCATAAGAGACCTAGAACTACTAGGCAACTTAAGTGACTTATTCCCATTAAATGAGGCTTCTACTCCTAAACCTAAGCTATGTTAGGTTAGGTTTAGGAGTACCCGTTGCTAGACCGTCATTTACCACAATCTTTATTAATTAAATTATACTCCTCAGGGAAGCGACTGCTTTACTTTTATATAAGAGGTGTTAGGTTTTTTTAATGTCCTAACATTTCACACAGTATGATATGCAGTCAATAGTTTACATCAGTGGTTTTTAACATTTTTTTCCATTTGTGGACCCCTAAAAATTTTTGAATGGAGGTGTGGACATGTTTAAATTATAAGTGTGGACATTCACATACTTTTCACTGATCATAGATATCTTTCGTGGATCCCTTAGACAGTCCATTGACCTCCAGGGATCCCATGTTGAAAACCACTGGTTTACATTAAACGTTTCAGCTATATTACAAATGAATCCACTGAGATCTTAAATTTTCCACACATCTCAAAGCCAGATTATGCTTTTTCAAAGTTTGAATAACTCGCCATACATCCAGCCCCAGAACATACTGCTGCCTTGCCTTAGAAAATAGCTTTCCATAAGACATCAGCAAATCAAGTGACACCGAAATACAATCAACCACTAGTATACCATTCGTGAAGTTCAGTTAGAATCTTCTTGTAAATCATGTTCCTGTCTCCAAATCCTCTACTATGCTAGTCCAAATATCAAGAAGAAATGAAAAATGAAAACATGTCAACATCAGAAGAGTGTGAGTAAACAAGACTATGATGAATCCTCTAACTGAATAAATCAACATGCTTTCTTTCATGCATACAAACTATCAGAATGGAAAACTCACTGAAGGGGCAGATTTAGAATAACATCAGTGCATTTTCCATGTGACTACCTGCACATGAATTCTGGTATTTGCTTTGCCAGGGACCAAAAAGCCACTTTACACACAACTCTTCACTCATTAAGCCACAACGCACATAAGAGCTCATGCCCTTCTTCAATATAGGCTGGCCATCCTTATGACCGAGTACCACAAGTGGTACAGGCAACCTCTGTTTGTCGCACACCACACATCAGGGAGAAGACAGGTAGCACACTGCCAGATAGGGCAGGGAGCAGATTGGGCAAGAAAATTATTAGAGTGACACTCTGGAAGGGTGTGGAGCTAACTGGTGCCATACACCTACCAAAAAGTTTGGCCCCCTATTAGTCACCTTTACCGCAGATCTGGGTTTCTGCCAAGCTGCATTCTCTCTCACACTCTCATCCTTTGCCTCCTTTCTCTATTTAGAAAAGAACAGAGGCAGGGACCATCTTTTCAGAGTGGAGTTGCCAACCTACAAGCACATATACCACAAGGCTCAAAGGCTCAAAGAGGCTAGGAATCAGGGTTGTTACCAATGATGTTTAAGACCAGAAAATCACTTTAGCAGCTTAACAGAACTGACTTTCTTCAGAGGAGTAACCACCAAAAGTGAAAGAGCCAACCCGAGCCCCCCCACCCCCCTCCAGTACAGCAGGTGGTACCTATCTACACATTCTACAGCTCAAGACTCAGATGTCCAAGCACCAGGACGAAAAGACATACTGGAAGTGCATACATTACAGTAATTATTTCAGCAAGTTATTCAATTTAAAAAAATATTCACACCCGGAAGGTGAACACACAAGAGCCAGGCAAAGATGTCTAATTGAAAGAAAGCATGGAACATCAGGAAAAGAAGATTAAGCACAAAGGAAAGAATAAAATAACCAAATCTCAATCAGGTAATAATGTTAAATCTAAGCTCATTCCCCTGGAGATGCTTCTAAAGACACATCAGGAAGGAAGAGCACACAACGTAAGGATTGATGGCACTATTTTCTAGCATCCACCATATAGAGGAGTGGGGGCCAATCTTTCTGGTAGATGTTCCCCAAATTAGCCCCATACCCTCCTTGAGTGCCACTCTAATCACTTTCCCTTACCTAATCTACGGCTCAGCTTTCTGCTCTCTCCCCAGTCTACCATGTGCCAAAGGTTGGCCAACCCTGATCCAGAGCCCACTACTGGATTTGACCAACTGAGACTTGACTAACATGTATTACCCCCAACATGTGACTGGATATTCATGACTATCATCCAGGGAGAAAAACTGTTAACGACTGTCTCTACAGTAAGCCCTGGGATACTGTTTGACTTTAAAAGGAAGAAAGGAAAAAATAAGGTAAGATGTTAAACAATTACTATGTCCTCAGGTTATATGATCATTGCTGAAAAGAAGTCAAAAAGCCTTGCATTTTAAGATGAAAGCTTTTACAGACCCAAGAGAGAAAGTCCTTTCCCTCTCTTATAAAAAGCCAATTCAAAAGTCTACTGTTAGAAGATGAAGGAACATTTAATAGTACATCTAGTCCAGTGATTCTCAACCAGGGTGCCATGAAATCCCTTTAAGGAGGTCATGCAATATTAGCACTGTTGGGTGCACAAACACCTACACACAATTTGCAAGATAAACCCACAGGTATCAAAGACGAATGCATGGTATCTGGCCTGTTGCAGTCTTTCCAATTTCTTTACCACAGGTGAATTACTCTATTATTTTTCCCTGGTTAAAAAAAAAAAAAAAGCAGAAGTTAAGACCTCCCATTTTCCAAAGGGTGCCTTGAGACCAAAGAAGTTGAGATTCTTACTGTGCTAGTCAGACTTTCTACTAACCACACTCTGCCTTGTCCTGATGTGTCTGGCAAAGCCAGTAATTTTTTCTTTTAACCATCTGCTGGTAAAAAAAGACATAGCATCATTTCACCTAAAAGCTGACAACTGATGAAGCAATTTATATAACATCTTTAAAAGAACACCGCCTACAGCCCGACTGGGTTGTTTAATCATGGTTCCATTTTGTAAATGTTTAATCAAAAAGATTCCTTTGCAGATGGGGAATAATATCCATCAGCATAAAATTAAAAAAAAAAAAGAGGAAGAATCTATTGCTATAGCTGAGTAATTTTACTAGCTACAAAAATTCTTGTGACTAGTGAGAACTAAAACCCAGGCTAGGGTCCTTCTACAGGCTCATCTGCATATTTATAGCATGTCTGTCCAATGACAATGATCAGTTTTAAGAAATGGAAGGAATGCTGAAAGTGTCTTTCATTTAAGCAATTCCATGGCATCAAGGAAACAAAAAATATAAAAGTTCCCTTGGCATTTGGTAGAGCCGTTAGATTTTCGCTGCTGCATGCTAAATTTATAGGGCTGCCAAGATTATTTTTAGCGAGATCCTGTCTCTCTCCGTGACTAAAAGTGCCTATTGACATTGCGAGGTGCACAAAAGTAGCTAACATGCAGTAATCGTTATGCTGAAACAATACACTGCTAATATCTAGTCTCTTCCTCTAAGCCTTGATCTATGCAATTGATCCATGTTCTGAATAATTATATTACATATACTACACCTTCTTTCCACACTAATGGCATTTTAAACTGTTATAAGTTAAAGTGCCTTTGCTTTCTAATTTGTTACTAACAAAAAACTTACAGAAACAATGCATTCTGAACTATTCAAAATGCTACCCATATACTTAGAGTAGTCCTGTTATCCAAGCCATTTCATTCTAAACCTTTCTAGTGATATCCACCCTGACACTAAGCCAGGGCTAGATGAAAAAACTTGTGTATGTACCAAAAGAAAGCCTCACCTATAAAGTATGTGGCACCCGGAGAATCTGCAAATATACACAGCATTTTACCTTTCCACTAGGTAGAACCATACGGTACATGGTGAACTGCCATACCCAGTCCTGGTAGAACCATACGGTACATGGTGAACTGCCATACTCAGGCCTGGTCTTCTGAGAGTTCACTGAGCAGTATATTCTTATTGCTCTGTTGCTACGTTTACAAACTCTCTTCAACTGGGGCACTTAAGCAGCCTGACCTTTATGCTTCAAAAGATAGCACTCCTGGTGCAAGAAACTTTTGACATCTGGCAGATGCCTCCTGTGATCAAACAGTAGTACATAATTTGCACTGCTGAATAGCTTTGGCAATCAACTCTCATGTCTCACACCCAGGTCAGCCTAGTTCAGGTCTAAGCAACCACACTGCAAAACCCTGACAAAATTACTGTATCATGACAGGAGCTGTACCCCTTCCATCCTCTAAAACATTACTTGGTTCCTGTGCAGTAGTAAACGGAACCCTTCTCTAATGCTTTCCCCAGAGATTTTTGGGAGAACCTCTGTCCTGGGTACATAAGAGTTATTCTAGATAAAGACCTTTAGCACTCACACAATTTAAGTTGCACCACCCCTTCCCCGGAAAAAAAAAAAATGAGTGGACTACCTGTCCAACTAAGAGTACAGCTTAGACTCTAATCCATTCTCCTACCCCTCCAATGTCCCACCAAAAAGGGCCTCACCCATATTATTCTTGACTAACTCCGTACCAAAGACATGCCCCCTTACCCAGGTTTTAGCACAGCTCTTCCTTTCCTCCCCTCCCCAACTTTTACTGATATCTATATACACTATGAAGTCAAGCTAGCTTACCATGCACAAAAGGTATACATTAGAGTTATGTTTTTCTGTAAAAAGGAGAGCCAAGGTATTCTGCAGTGATAAGCACCTGAACCTACTTCAGAACTTTCACAAAGCCTCCAAAACAAGACATTTCTTCACTTTCTATCTTTCTCTGCACCAGAAGTCACATACCAGTTTATACATACCTGGTCAAGTTTTGAACTCCTTTTTAAATGCAGCCTTTGTTGTTTCCATATAATAAAAACAGTGCCAAAGTAGAGATGGAGCCTGGAAGATCCATTTCTGCGCTTATGAAAAGTTGGAGCACACAGAAGTTCAGGTGGACCCTAGCGTAAGTTTGATAAAGTTTTGGAAGATAGACCTGATATCAGCACCTCTACAAAAGAACCTCAACAAGACTGCCAGAGAAGCCAATCAGATAAACCAGACAGGAATAAAAACATGCACCACCAAACAAAAAAGAAGGAATTTAGCATGGGAGCATGACCACCGCTAGGTAAGAAGTCACAGGTTTTTATTTTTAGTTTTGGTTTTTTTTTTTTTAACTGCTGTGAAGTAGAAGAGATTCCCAACCAGGAATTCTCAATCAGGGTGCTGAGATCCTTAAAGGTGTTGCAGCATTAGCACTGTTAGGTGTGCAAGCACCTGCATGCAATTCACAAAAGAAACCCAGATACTTCTAATAGGAGTCTAATGGGCATCAAAAACATTCTACCCTATTCTTTTGTTCTCTGTAAAGAAAGAACAGCGCTATAATTTTTCAAGAGTTAAAAAAAACAGTGAAAGCTAACAGCTGGTATTTTTTGAGAGGTGTGCCTTGACTCTAAAAAAAAGTTGTGCAACTGTCAGAGTAATTACTGTTACAGAATCTGCCTCAGCTGACAGCAAAAAAGAAATAACTTGGTATTAGCCCACCCCCTACCACACACGACCAAAATGAATTTTCCCACAGGAGAAAAAAAATTGTATTTATTC
This sequence comes from Alligator sinensis, assembly GCF_000455745.1. Lineage (NCBI taxonomy): Eukaryota > Metazoa > Chordata > Crocodylia > Alligatoridae > Alligator > Alligator sinensis. Next base: position 1,311,631 of record NW_005842384.1, on the reverse strand, counting down.
TGGCTGAGATTTTGCTATTAACCAATACATCTAGAATTGAGATTGCAAAAAAACTAACATTGCTTGTAGCTACAAGGCACTATAAACATATGCAGACACCCACACAGACACTTTTCTCAGACTAGTACTAGCACTGAAGTATGGTCAGAGAAAGCCTTGAGTATGTATCCCCACTGTATGACCTGTAGGTGTATTAAATCAAAGACTCCTGGACTGCCAGTCTTCTGTCTGAGGGCAAATGGTGTGGACAAGACAGAATTTTGCTTACAACATAATATAAGTCCCAGTCAGCATCTTAGTTATGTTCACATAGTACAGGAATTTGTTTACCGGTGGCTCATTCTGCTTGCAAACTTTCCTTAGAGAAGAAACTCAGAGCAGTTCATGAAATTCCAGGACAAGACAAGCTTCCCACAGGCTACATTCATAGTCATTGTTTGCTGAACTGTACACAAGCAACCACCTCCACGTACAGACAATTTTCTAACAGATGTTGGCAAAGTTGCTCCTTCTTCCAAGCTGGATTCTCAAGCCTCCAAAGTCATCAACACCTACAATAGTTTTAAAACCGTGTACAGTAAGAAGTTCCAGAGTTTATAGGTACCTGACTCAGCTCAAGACGCACGTATCTGCCTTATTAAAACAAAAGCAAGTGTTTTCCATTATGATGGAAGGCTACTGACCCAAGATGCAGCTGTTTCTGAATAAACAAATGTGAAGAATGAAATATAAAAATTATACTAAGTAGTTAGAGCAGCAATTTTCAACCATGGTGTGCAACACCCTGGGGTGCCTTGAGATGCTTTCAAGGTTGCCACCTAGTGCCACTCATTAGCAGTTAGGTGTGCAAACATGAATCACAAGATAAACAAAGATATTTCAAATAAGGATTCCTAGTGTTGAAAACATTCTGACTTTTTGGTCTTTCCAAGTTCTCTGCAACAGAAGAGATGCTCGGTTGTTATTCTGTAATCAGAAAACAAGTGAAAATTATGAGCTGGCATTTTCTGAGGGTTGCCTGAGTCTAAAAAAAGGTTGAGAACCACTGAGTTAGAATTAATCAACTTGCAGTTCCATTATGATGCAGAACAGAAAAAAAAGTTCTCTTCTCCCTAACACATGAATGTAATTATTTTCATTGCCTTTTTAGTGTGTTCTACTTCTGCCAGACTGAGGTACGCACCCAAGCTCCTTGGGGTAAAGGAACTTTATATGACAGCAAGGGAAAAGAAAGTTTATGGGATAACCTGCTGCGAGACATGCAAAATGAAGGTCACAGGTCAGACCAGCAAGAATTCCAAAGGAAACTGCTGGAACAGAACAGGGAGGCCAGGCTAGCAGTGAAGTACCTCATTGTCTTGGCAGCCTCAAAAAAACCCCCAAAAACCAACACAACACACAGGTAAGGCTCAAAAGGCTGTTTAGCCTGGTGGCCAGAAAAAGAGTACCCAGTATGTGCACTGCACTGCCATTCTGCAGCCACTTAATTTTATGGTGGTAACAAGTCCCTAAAATAAAAGCATGTATAGGTACTTGAGTCCTGCTCTCTAGTCCAAATGCAGCTACAAAGACAGACAGATGTACTGGTGATGCACAATTACAGATAGCAGTGGCAAAACATCTCTGGATTTTAACCACACATTTTGTAAAGTAAAGCATCAGTAGAACAGGAAGTGTAATCCAAAACTTTTAATGAAGTAATTCCTGGTTTGCATGACAATACAGTACCATTTTTCTGCACTTGTGACCCAGCTGCAGAACTGCTGTTCAGCAAAGGGGTAATCCAGAGGCATTACAATCTGCATCAGCTGTCTCAACTTGAGGATGTCTGCATGATCTCCACATCAAGACTCACTGCTACCTGCTGATGGTCCCAGCCTGCTGCACAAATGCCATCTATCCTGATGGTCTCCAGCTACAGAAATGGGTGCTTATGAGAAATAGTTTAGGATCAGTTCCACATGGGTCAAATATGTTATCTCACAATAATTCTGAAATGATTCAGCAAGTAGGGCAGCTCTAGTGTGGATGTTTGAACTAAGCCTAGCTAGTTCAGGAAACTGCAGGAAAAACAGAAGTGACTACAGTTGGAGGGTGAGCATCAGTGCAATCAATGAGCAGTGTTCAAACAGAAGCACAGCAACAAAGACTGTCAAGCCAAATGTTGGCAATTATCAGAATACTGAAGTGCTACTCAAGCACTGAAAAATGCACCAAGTACCTATATAAATTTGTGAATTGCCACATTCATCTTAGTAAGTCAAAGCACTAATTAGAAGTAGTATTTAATTATTTCACTGCTGATTAAACTCAAGGAAGAACCAGATTATGAAAATTCACCATTACAGAATTGAACAAAAATTGGAATTCTCGCTATTTTTTGCTCCCCTTTTGATTTCTAGATATTTTGCCACCTCACCATCTTACACACTGCCTTTGCAGAGAATTTTGAAGATCATAGAAAACAGTTTTCCTACACTAAATAAGTTGCACACTATTACACGTGGAAACATTATGAAGTACTATTACAATGTCACACCAAGCAGCCGACATCTGCTGAGCATGCATGAAAGTAGTAATTTCTATTCTGTAGGAATCACATCACAACTGTAATACAATAGTATAGTACTATTAAAATTAGACTCTAGTAGAGTTTCACTTATCAATAAAATAACCTGAAGAATACTATAGCCTCTCCAATAACTACAATCTAGAAATAATAATACACTAACAGCACAGAATCAAGGCATTGACTGAATCACTAAATCATGAAGTATGGCAGAACACCTTAAAGAGAGTCCATTCTCTCATCACCTCAAAGGTTAGCTGAAAAAATTAAAAAGGAGTAACACAAACATGCAGAAACAGCAAGGGGATAGTCACCATGTAGATTCTAACCAACCTTTCAAGAAAAATCTCATTTCTGATGACTCATTTGATTAAGGTAACTCACAATATATCACTCTGTCAGATAACAGCAATTTCACAGCATAATACATTCTAGAACATATTTAATGCTTTCTTTAGAGAAAAGAATTGAAGTTTCTGATGCGTCTGAGAAGAAGGGCCTAAGAGATGCTGAATTTCTTATGAAGATTACATATCAAATGTTATGAAATAGTGCATGTTCACAATATATATTCAGACTGTTTACACAAAGAAGCCAAAGATTCACCAATGATATATACTGTTGCTGGTAAAAAGTAGGTAGGTAACATTCCAAATCTTGTCAGATACAGTAAGTGCACATTCAGTGACCTACCTTGAAACCTCATAAAAAGGATTAAAGTTCTTGAATTTATTTAATACAGAGAACTCAAATTGCATTCAACATATTTTCCCTCAGAATATGTAGTGCTTTGGACATCACAGAATTCATTGAAAAGATTTGCATTTTATTTTAAGTAGGGGTAAGCCAATAAATATTTTCTTGGCCAATACCGATAGCCGATTATTAATCAGCCATATTGGCCCATGTCGATCCAATAACCAATTCACAGGAACGAAGCCGGGCAGCGTGAAGAGCAGCTCCCTGCGGGTAAGTCTGTAGAGGGGAAGGAAAAGGGTGTGGGGAATGCAGATTGGGGGGGGAGGGGGGGGCAGCGTGGAATGGAATAGGGGCAGGGGCTGGAGCACTGCCCAGCCAGGACAGTGAATGGGGCCCAGAGCGAGACGGCTGCAGGCAGCCTGTCCAGAAGATCAGCATCTCGGTGCTTAAAAACAGTGGCAGGGGCACTTGAATTAAAGCTCGCCAAATAAACCTTAGCTCAAGCACTGCCGCCACCATTTTTAAGCGCAGGGATGCTCTTAACTGGAATGCAGCTGAGCAGGGTGAAGGTGGATGTGAGCTGCCTGCTGTGGGCTCCAGGCTCTCTGCTCTGCTGCTTTTTCCTTGGGAGCCCCAAGCCAGCCACACGCCCACTGCTTGTCCAGCAGCAGAAGGCACAACTTGCCACCCCCACCGCTGCTGGGCAGGGAGGGGACATGTAGCTGGCATGGGGCTCCCAAGGGAAATGCAGCAGAGCAGAGAGCCCCAAACTCACAGCGAGCATCTGCCCCACGGACAAATCTGGGGGAGCACATGGGGGGGTGGGGTCATGTGCCACGTTTCCCCCCGGGATATGCACAGCGGCTGGGGGCCCCTCAACAAGGTAACCATGGCTCTGTCCTGCTCCCTGCCCCGGCTTCCATTGAGCCTGACTGGGCAGCACCCTGCACCCCAGCCCCTCTCCCCCCTTCACCATGGGGGCCTCAATCTGCCCCACCGCCATGCCCCTTCCCCTCTACATACTTACATGCAGGGTGCTGCTCTCCATACTGCCCAGCTGCATTCCTAGCCACGTTTGACTGCGTGCCTGCACGCAGTATCCGGCACAAGCCAGAAGGCCTATTGTATTTATCAGTGACATTATTGGCTACACCGGCCAAAAAAGCTAATAAGTGATAATATTAATTTTCCTTTTAAATCGGTGCTGGTGTGATATGCAACCAATGTATCAGTGCACCTCTAATTTTAAGTCAAGAATTTCTGCCCAAAGAATGCTTTGCCACAAACAATCACAAATATGAACCAATTTCAGAATTATTTCAAATTACAATCATTTCAGTTTGAACAGCAATTTCCTCATCTTGTTGTGAATGTTTCAGATGCCATTTGTTTTTGTGCTCTTAAATACGTGATCTACAGTGTTGTTCAGTATCAAAAAAGGAGGAAAGAGGGCAAAGAAAATAGTTGCCAAGAAGAACCTGTTTTGAAAAAGAGCAACTAAGCAGATTCTGATACTATGGGTAATCATCATTATGTACCTCACTTACTCTTTGGTACATATCTAGATCAGGGATTTTCAACCTTTTGGGATCAGAGTAGCCATGGCAGCAGGGGTGTTTGGTGTACAGCCAAATGGAGTGGCAGCAGCCAGTGTGTGCAAGCTTCCCCTGCACCCTGCATCTGGCTGGGTGGGCAGCGCCTCACGGGATGGTACATGATGGCACTCCGTCCTTGTCCGCGCAAGCCTCCTAGGGCCTTCTCAAGTACCCCTGGAGGTATACATACCCCCAGTTGACAACCCCTAAACTAGATTATCATAAATAAGCAGTCTGAAAGAAGGAAAAATAGGATAAACTACAACAAATAAAAACAGAAAGTCACTAGAGAGAGATCTCTGTTTTGGTCTTTGCATGACTTCAAAGTAAATTTTTCAGAAGCAAAAATTCTAGTTTATTGTGCCCTGATAATTCTCAAGATGTTTAAAGAAAAAAGATTAACCAAACTTTTCCGATTCCAAAACTTTGTATTTCTGGACATTTTTCCTTTTTTTTTTTTTTTTTGAAAACAATCCACTGACCATCGACAGAAATTCAATTTTGTAAAAAACTAGATATACACGATCAATAATGTGAAGATAACTTAAAGGAAGAACTGAGTCTATCAAGTATGCAGCAACTCAACTCTCAATGTAAACAAGGACAGGTAACAAGGTGAATTTTCTAAGCTTTAAGGTTCATTTGATAATGGAAAATTTTTTATCCAAATGATGCACATTTTATAGATCTAGGGCTGCCTCCTCGTTATTTCAATATGGCATTCAAGTCCTATTACACAATTTAATCATAACAATACAATGTTATGATAGAATACAGGCTTGTTTGTTTGTTTTTTTAATCCACAGCACACTCAAATACAGGTAAAAGGTGGGATGTGGAACAAAAGGAAACCATCTAAAGCTTAAAAGAGATGTACCCAAGATGATGGTACTATTTGGTATGCTCTTACATGGGAGCTGCTTTGCCCCAGGTCTCAATCATTGGATTTTCCAGGAAGCCCTAAAGGTCGAATCTGTTTCTGGAAAACTTCTGTAGAAATAAGAAACTACAGAAGCAGCAATATTTAATTATCTTAATTATGATTTTTGGTGTAATTTGTTTTTGCTGATGTACTTGTTCTGTTTTTAACCCATGGACTCTTATAGCAGTTGTAAGACCAAGATCTGCTTCTGCTCCAGGTAACATGATTTTATTTATCAGTGATTAATGCAGTAAAATAAAATGCAGCAAGTTACAAACAATTTTCTCCCCTTAAAGTTCTACCTTGCAGTGCTTAAATAAAAATGAGGATAAAAAGGTATAATGTAATGAAAACTATATCATAATTAGAAAATATGAATAGAGTGCCTGCATTTTACACTTGGGATTGACAACACTATTTCAGAGACTCCTTTTTGAGTACTACAATACTGATGATTGTAAATGAGGGGGAGAGAGAGAGATGGAAGGAAACCCATGTGGGAAGAGGGTTTCTGCCTGCACGTAACCCAGCTAAATTTAGGAAGGAGAAGGGCGAAAAGAGGGAGGATGCTCTCTGGATGACAGAGAAGCAAGAGTGGTTGGTGTAGAATGCAGTTTTAAGGGTTTGGGGTACCATTTGGGTTTTATTGTGACTGCCTTCTTTAGCAACCAACCAGAAGCCAATGCAACATCGGACTCTGATGTAACCAGAGATTCAGCCTCTGCCAATTCACCAAGTAGCTGGAGATGAGTTTTTAGCAACCATTTTTCTCAAGACCCCCAAAACCAGATCACAAGCTTGAAACTGAGGGGCAAGTGCTATCCAGTGACAGGGATCAAAGCATTCCTGTTAATTCTTTACAACAGGGACTGGCAGCCAAGAGTTGCAGAGGAATCATTTATCTAGCCTGTGGAGCCAGGGGTTTTGCATCCATGATTGTGACCTGCACTTTTCAAGAGCAGCACCCCCCCACGCCCCACAGCAAAACATTACCAACCCCCTGCTTCAGAAGACTTTATCCTGCTAACCAAGACCATCTCTATTTACATAGGCTGAGTTTCAACCATATGTTTTCTAGGTATATTCTTACGTCATTAATGCAGGGCAACAAAAACATCTAAACATTACAAGTTCAACAGCCAAGTGTCAGCAATAACTGACATCAACTGCTTCTCCAAGTAGTTTCATGGCTATGTTGATCAAGATGAACAATGAAATGACCAGTTTAGCAATTCCTAGTGTAATTGCTCACTGTAATCTTCTGCTATGACGAAAAATAATGAATTTCCTTTTGTTATTATTTGTTTAGAATAGGAAACACTGGGCTCATCAACACATAAACCTATGGTGCTGTTGTTACGGCACCATTATTTAGTACTTCCTTTTGGAAGTACTAAATGATAGCACAGTAACAGCCCATACTGCGCTGTGCACACCATTATTTTTAGCTGCTACTTTGCTGTAGTGATGCGCAATACTGAGGGAATGCATCGCTACGGCTATGTAGCTGTGGCATTGTGGTTTTTGCCTAAAGATACTATGGCGATGTAGCATCACGTGTAGACATACCCGCTGTATCAGTACATTGCAATGAAGTCGCTTGTATTTTGTAAAGATAACCTGGATAAGCTGATTAGACCTATGCATCTTCAGGAAAGAGATAATTTACTCAATTTACACGTTCAGGCACCCCACAGTCCTTACTGAAGCCCAGAATGCACAGGGCTTTTCTTTTTAAAAAGGAGTTGGACTAATTTTAGTATCCCCAAAGATTTGAAAGATCACTAGATAACCTGTCATGCAAGAAATAATTTAAAATGTATTCTAAATAAAAGTTGTGAACACCTTTAGTCAAGAGCAGGGATATCAGACTGGATAGGGCCAACATACTGGCCCTGCACTCTGGAGCCAGAGTGCACAGGGCTGATCCACAGCAGACACTGCATGCAGCACCCACCCTGCACTGGCCCTAACCACTGGATTCAGCACAAAGGGCTGGTCTGTGGGCCCAATCTAGTCCCACATTCAGCATGTGGGCCTGGCTCCACACACAGTGTGCAGGGCAAGCCAGAGCAGCTTCGTAAGTTGCATGCAGTGCACAGGGCCAGTCCAAAACCCACAGGCAACACCACAGCCTGGATGGTACGGCTCTACGGGCTGCATCTTTCACACCCAGGCACAGAATAAACAGAAGTTTAGTTAAATGGTAAGACTTTCTCTGCTGTTTCCAGGAGGCCAAAATACTTTCAGTGACCAATCCTAAAGCTTTTCTTTTCCCTTAAAACTTAGCTTCATACAAACAAAATGGTTTCTGCCATGTTGACCAAAAAAAGAGGAAATGATCCTGAGATGTGCCCTATCAACATGGCCCTACACAAGGATTCTCTCTAGGTCTCTCGCAGATCTAACAGTTTGCCATCTCTTTTCCTCCTTACCAACAAAGCCACCCCCATCAATGGTTCCCCTTCAAGTCCCCAAATCTCTCCCTGGTGTGGGCAAAGCTATCAAGGCTACAGTCTTCTCTGCCACTATGGAGGCAGCTTCTCAAAGGGGCCAGTTTCCCATCTTCCAGGAGGCTGCCAGCACCCCATTCCTTACTGCCAAGCAAACAAAGTGATGACTGACTGCGTTAGGTCAGGGTCCAAACCAAGTGGGCAAAGCTCTGCTCACCCACACTGGCCCTTCCCAATTAACCCAATTATGTGCTTCCATTTGCCCCGTTTAAAAGGTAGTTCAGGCTGCACGAAACGCCAGTAAAGAAGTCGCATGTAAAAAGTGGAAGGGGGGGGGGGCGTCCACTGCTCTCATCTTCGCTAATGTGCACCCATATGCCCCCCCCACCGCCAAAAAAAGGAAAGGAGCAGGCGCGGTGGCTGCGCTTCTTTCAATCCCGCTTTAAACACCTGCCCGCGGCCCACGGACTGCAGGCGACAGGCAGCCCCGGGGGGGGCGACGATCCGCGGCGTCGCCAGGCCCGCCTGCCACTCGGCTGCCAGCTCCCGGCCTCCCCACGCTGGCGGGGCCCGAGGAAGGAGGGGAGGCGAGAGGCCGGGCCCGCCCGGAGGGGCTGCCTCACCTTTGCGCAGCTCGCGCTCCCAGACGCTGACGATGAGCGCCGAGTGCTTGCGGTGGTGGATGAGCCAGAGGCTCAGCGTCTGCACGCTCTGCTGCGAGTTGCTCAGCTCCGACAGCTTCCGCTCCAGCGCCGACTCCGAGAAGGCCGACATCCCACCCACAGCCCCCGGCCCGACGCGAACAAAATGGCGGCGGCACTGGGGTCTCCAGCAGAGGCAGGCCGACCCCCTTACGTCACTTCCGGGACGGGACGCGCGGGAGGGAGAAGGGAAAGGAGCCGCCCCGCCTACCCCGGAAAGCAACAGCCCCGCCCCCTCCCTATGGGAGGAGCCTCAAGGTGGAGGGGCGGGGCCAGAGGAGGTCGCTCACTGCTACTTGAAACGCTAGCACGCTCAAGAGTCTCTGAAGTAGCAGGGGTTTAGGTTGTAGCCGTGTTGGTCTAAGGATGTAGGCAGACAAGGTTCCTTGGGTGAATTTGATATCTTTTATTAGACCAACCCAAATAGTTGGAGAATAGTTATTAAGCAAGCTTTCGGGTTCAAAAACCCTTCGTCAGGCTAAGGAAGCTGCAGCAGTTGGTGTGTGCTCTTTTGAACCTGAAAGCTTGCTTAATAACTATTCTCCAACCATTTGGGTTGGTCTAATAAAAGATATCAAATTCACCCAAGGAACCTTGTCTGAAGTAGCAGGACTTTTATTGTAGTGCCATAATGTAGGAGCATTTTTGAGGCAGCCTATGCAAAACCCAAGTCACTCTCAGGCAGTTTTAACTGACTTTGAGGTTTGCTGTCAGTACTTTCCTATCACGGCTCGCCTAGAAATAAAGAAGTGTTTCAATGTCGGTATTGCCAGCTTCCATGATTTTTGGCGTTTTTAAAGTCTGTGCATCAGGAATGTGAAGAATGTAGGTTTTTTTTTATTTTTACACACACACACACGTTCTTCACATTCCTGACGCAAAGACTTTAAGAACAATGCTGAAAATCACGAGAGTTAGCAATACTGCAACTTTGATGACCCAGTTCCCATTCGCTCACTGACCACTTAACAGTGGGCAATATAAAGTAAATAAAAAGACTTTTTTGCATATTGCTCTGTGGACCATAGTTTTTCAGCAAATATGATAATTTTGAGCTTCCAATAGCATCATTTCATATTTAGCACCTGGCAACACTATTGCAAATCATGAGCCTGGGCCTAGCCAGTGGTGAGCAGGCCAGGGAGGCACCAGACATGGAATATCTTGCTCTGCCTCTTAAAGCGTGTTGAACTCCCCCTTGCTCCTGGCATGGGCAGGAGTGCAGGCACCAGCCTCCTCCCCCACCTGCCACTCACAGTGCCAGTGGCCACCCCTTGAAGATTAAGTCTCCCGCTTCCCTCCTGACACCCCATGCCAGTGTTGCCAGGTTTATGGTAATGATCGTATTTCTACGATAATTTCAACCTTGTACAATGTATGATCAATAATAGTAAAAATTCACAATGTATGATAATTTATTGATCTAGCATATGCAAAACCCAAGTCACTCTCAGGGAGCCTTTGCTGACTTCTATTTTTTTCTAATGTTGTGTATCCTAGGCCAAATTAGCCAAAACTAATTCCAAATCCAAGAGTCCACAACCATAAGTGGCCCTACTACTGGCGCACATCCTCCACCCCCAACTGGGGCTACAGATCTTCCCAAAACCTTTGGCGGCCATCCTACTTTCAGGCTCAAGCCCAGAGACTTGGGGTTCAGATGCCCCTGAGTTTTGTTTGTCCTCAGCTGTAAGGCCCCAGGGCCAAGCCAGGGAAAAATCCCATTTCCATAAAGTGGGCTTAAAGCCAAGACCTTCCCACTCCAACAGCTAAGTGGGAGGTTTACTATACATTACCTTGGCAAGTAATATCCCCAAGTCAGGAGAGCAGTCTTCCCTGGTGCAGCTAGGAAGACAGCCCCAGAGATCACGGTATTTCCTTTACCAAGCAAGTGCAGACTGCGCTTGATCTGAGCCTTCAAGAGACTAAGAAGAAGTTTGCAATCAGCACTTTCTCATGGTTGTTTGCTTTAAAACAAAGAAATGCTTCAGCTTTGATGACCCAGTTCTCACTCACTCACTGGCAACTATTGCTCACTCTCGGACTATCCATGCACCGCCTGTGCACTGACTGCCTGGCCTCATGCCAGGGGGTTGGTGACCTGAGCCTTCTCATGCAGCTCCAAGGGTCTTGGTCCCTCTCAAACCCTTTGTGTGCCAGCTGTGCACTGCTTGCCACACTCCCTTGTGGCAGGGCTGGGGGATGTGGCTGCTTGCTGCTCCCCATTTGGCAAAGAGTCTTTGGGCTCTTCAGAGGCAACAACTCCGTCCCGCTGGCCAGCTCTTCTTCAGCCCTCTTCTTCATCCCTCAATGCAGTTGCCTGTGTGCTGGGCACACTGCTTTGTTATTCCCTCTGGGGACTCCACCCTCAGATTGAAAATGGACCAATCAGAGTAAGGGGGTTTAGTCCTCACTCATGTCCTGCTCTTCACTTTGCCCCAGGGTAGGGGTGGGGCAAGCCTTTCCCCTGCCTTCATCCCATTGGTGGGAACGCCCCACCAATCACTTGGAGCCCTTCCAAGTCAGCAAGCTGAGCTGTTACCAGCAAACCCACCACAAATGTATGCAAAAAACTATTTGTCTTCACAATGTGTGCTTTCCAGTTCCTCCTACCCGCGCACTTCAAACTGTAGCAGAATTGGCTGGAGCTATACAACCATGTAGGGTTCATTTTCATTTTTTACCTCTTAAATAAAAGGCTACAATAGGTGACCTTGAATTAGTTGCTTAGTTTGTAGAGAAATCTGAGCCATCATTAGAGGAAACAAAGTAGCTTTAGCTTGGGATAAGGGTATTTAGCTCTCAACTGAGCAAACTACTTATACAAGTTACATAGGTATGAAACTTTGAAGCCTGTGAATAGCCCAAATAATAACATTCATATATACCTACCTGAATTGAGGCTTTACAGCACAGCAGGTTCTTCAGAAGTTACATATTCCCAATGAATATAAATATATTTTAATCTGCATTTAATTTTGTATCACGTAATTTTTTGGAATTAGATTTTATTTTGCTTTTAATTTCTTCCTTTTTTCTTGAGCACTTAGACTGGAGGAAAAAAAATACTTAAGAAGCCTAAGGTGTTTTCTCCAGCCATTTTTTTTCCCAAAACTCTATAGGTTTTCCCCATCTTTTCACATATTTCTCTAGCTGCAGGCTCTGAATTTTACAGGGAGCTTTTCTTCCTTTCTTTTTTTTTTCCTCCTTGCAAATCAGGTTGAGATATTACAGAACCTTTTTTCTGTAGTATTGGCACAGGACCCGTTCTTTTTAACTCAGACCAGGGGCAAGTTCCTGAATTGTTTCCAGGAGCTGGTGTGAGTACAGTCATAAAATGAAAGAAAGGGAGTGGGGACCCCAAAAAAACCCCATCACACAAGCTAACAGCTGTATAACACTTTCATTTTTTACCCCTTAAATGATCTATTTTACATGAGGCAAAGCTCCTCTGAGCAGTAGTTCTGATCAGTAGCCAACTGGGGGTTTTATATAGAACAGGTATGGCAGTACTGCTCACATTATAAATGTGGTAATAGCCCTGTTTCTTGGCAAGCCAGAGCTTTGATTTTTCTTGGCTGACTGCAGCAGAGAGAAAAGCTGTTCACAAAAGGTCTGCACTCTACTACAGGTGCTTTGGAACAATATTGTGAATAGTAGAGGCATAATTAAGGTTACAAGCACAGCCAACCAGCTTCTTTCCTGTGTGACTTACCAGAGAGGGACAGCACTGCTGAAACAGACCTGTTAGAACCTGGGGTGGGCAGACATTGTTTCACTGCATTTTGACTCTTGTTCCTCAGCTGTTCTTTACCTCTCCTTCACCATGCATAGTAGAATATGAGGGTTTGCTCTTTTGGACATCAAGTATGGCAGGAAATTAAGAAAGTAAGGTGCAGTGTTGATCATAAGCATTGTATGACTACCTGTATACATTCACATAAACCACATTCTTAGTTTGGAGTGGGGGCAGGGTCTTGTAATACAACAGAAAAAAAAGGAACAGAATATCTATTCTATCCAAAGAAGAGGAGGCTAGGCTAGGCTAGGCTGGGCTGGGCTGGGTGCCAGTGTTCACAGTTAATAGGCCAGAAGTTGCAAGTTCAAGGCCATAGCTGAAGTGCTTATAGTGCAGCCCTGTTGGATTCCAATGAAACTGCAAATTCTAATAAATACCTTGTCACAAGGACACAGAGAAGAAAAGGTTCCAAAGAAGAGCTAAGCAGCTACATATCACAGTTTACCTGCAGCAAATCAATATTTTTATGAATGGCATGGTTTGCATTGCAGAAAGAATGCTTGTATGTACCATGTATGCAACTAGTACCCAAGGGACATGTCTACGCATGATTTTATGCACATGTAAACTTAATATGCATTTGCCTAATGTGCATTAAAGCAATTTAGGCATGCATCTACACGTGCACGCACTAAGGCACATTGATGCGGTGTACAAACCAACTTGGGATTAAAGTTAGTACCAAGTCAGTCAACATACACAGCATTAATGCACCTTAGGCCATGTGTACACAAAATGAGGGGCATATGTGCATGACACTTTAAAGTGGGCTAAATGCTTTTGCACCACTTTAATGGTGTTAGTGGTTGCATGCCTCAGTGGTGTATTACACATTAATTCCAGCCGCTGTCAGGAATTCAGCGGCATAATGTGCCTTAAATGACATGGGCCGCAGCAAACTAAAACTCCTCCGAAGAGTTTTAGTTTGCTATCCCTACAGCCACAGAGTGAAACATTGGGCTCCGTGCAGCTCAGGGGCCCTGAAGGAAGCCCTGCAGGCAGGCTGGAAAGACAGGCTCTGCCCAAGAAAAGCAGTGGAGCCTGATCTTTCCCATCCCCTCGGGGCCTGCCTGCCTGCCTGAGCTGTTGGGGGCGTGCTTCCCTCTGTGGCTGTGGTGCCCCCCAGGACCTCCTGAGCTGGGTGCCTGCAGGCAGGTTCCACCTGGAGCAGGCTGCCACTGCCATAGAAGGAAGCACCAGCTGTCCCCGCAGCCCAGGGACGGCTCCACCTGCTGGCAGCTCACCCTCCCCTACCTGCCAGAGAGGCAGGTAAATCAGCAGGGTGTGTACAACACGGGGGCTTACTTGGCCCTAAATTGAAACAATGTTTTTTAAAACCCACCACTTCAATTTAGGGCCCCCATTTGATCTACACATGCCCTTAGTGCCTCTAAACATGTGTTAAGGCACTGTAGCTATTCACACATAAATTTGATATTGATGGTTTTGTAGGTATCAAAGGTAAGTGTGACTAGCCTAAAATTGCCATGTTAAGGCGCATTAAGGGAGTGCACATGTGGATGCATGCCCTTAATGCACTTTAAAACAGGCTAAAGCGCCTTAAATCGGTATGTATAGATTGTGGTGTCCAAACGAACTCAGCAAGTAGATTATTCTGTTGAGCTCTAACATCCCCTACAGATGTGGATTGACTGTAATATGAACAATTGATACTAAACATATCTAAGAGTCATATTACATTTATTTAGGTATCTAAATAGATAACTAAGTTTTTCATACTCAGATGATCTCAAGCAATTTAAAAATAATATCAGACATCATAATATCAATAATATCAGACACCCTGCAATGTATATGCTACTTCCTAAAAGTCCCAGCAGATCTAGAGAAAGGCAAGGCAACTCTAGACAACTAAGACAACTAAGCTTGAAAATTTGGTGTAAGTCCATAAACCATATTTGTACAGTGTGGAAAAATGCAAACAAGTGAAAAGCAGTCATTCAAAGATTTTGTTTAAATCTGTTATTAATGCAATATGTAATTCACATTCATATAAGTGTTACTAATAACAAATTGAAATGTAATTTATTGTATACTATTTGTTTATGGACATTAAGCTATTATTTATGTTAATTTTTCAGGATACCATCTGTAAGAGAACACAACTAAATAAGATCTGATCTTATAAATTAATGGTCTTGTTACATTTCTTGCAATAAGGCAGTCTATTACTGAATTGAAATTTATAGCCCATTAATCCTTTTTAGTGGTGATATGGCATTGCCAGTTCTGCAGTGTCATTCATTTCTCTGCTATAAATTTTGAAGTTTTCACATGAAATCTTTAGCCCTGATCCAGCTTCCATGCCTCTGGTTAAAGAAATAGAGTAATGTTAAGGAGTTCTAAAAAGCTTTGTAACACCTTTTTTATTTGGGCAGGCTTTGGGCAGGTGGGGTTAAGTTTGGGGCACTGCTTAGGGCATTTATTGCTTATTATGTATTAGTCTACTTTATATTTTATCTGTTTTTATATTTTCTCTATTTCAATTATAAGCCCCTCTCCCAATCTTTTTTTTTTTTTTTTACAGCAGGGTGAAGGGGCAGGAAGGATAAGGGAGGAAAAGGCATCATATAAATCTAATAAACAAGCAAACACATGATTCCATTCCAGCCAAGGAAGAATTTGACCAACACAGGCACTGTAGGGGATAACCATTGGGTTCTCCTTCTGAGGACAGTATCCCAAGTTCTGGCATAGGGGTCATTTTAATGGAGGATGAGACATACCAGGAGGAGAACTGAAACTCACAGAGGGTTAAGCACCCCAGGGGTTTCTCCAGATGCAAGAACAGCTTAGGACTGTGAAGACAGAAATCTGTTTTAATGTCCCTTTAAAGATACCATCCTTTAAAGGATGCCTTTAAAAGATGGCATCTTACCCTAGAATCCTAAAAATCCACCTGCCTTACACACACGGTCCACAGGGCAAACTACACTGAATAACACTTAAGTGCTATTAAAAAAATCATTGCCCTTCTCTAGGTCAGCTGGGATTTTCAGGAAGTAGGACAGAATGGAGACTCAGCATGTAAATCACAGAGTATTTGTGCTATCGATACTATTTTTAAATTGCTTGAGATCATTCAGGTGAGAAAATCATTTCTGGGGAAATTTGGAACCTTAGCCTCTCTAAAGAAACCTGATGCCCTGGATAACTGGGCTCTTCATTTACTACTACTTTAATTCTATAAACACATTGCATAAAAGGCTATGTCTATCCCCTGCTAAAGGTGCTCCTGGACAACTGTTAATTGCACAGCCTTAAAATAGACTATTTTCCTAACCACCTATTAATCAGGAATTGGCATATTATCAGCGCTCAGCCATAACTTTGGAATGAATCTCATGAGTAAGGTTTTTAAAGGATTCTCAAAAATTTTTCTCCCTGTGTCTAATCCGAATTTCATGTGGAACAAGGGATGTGGACACTTTCAGAGAAAGTGCCTGAAGGACAATCTTGGCTATAGTATATGGGAATTTTTTCTAATACCACTTATTTAGTGTAACCTGGCCTGTTTTGAAGGCAAAACATTTTTTTAAATATATTTTTGTGAACTCCAAGAACAAGTCTTCTTTAGCAAGAACCATTTATCAGATCTTAAGAAGGACTCCACAGATATCAGAGAAACCATCCCCACGTGTTCTGCATTTTGATAGGAGAACTTAAGATAAAAAGCCCCTATGAACTCCCAAGGAAACTCTCCAACACTGTGCAGATTCATTTCGTTTTGAATGAGGATTGCTGAAGTAAGAACCTAATTTGCATGTTGTCATTTCTTTTATGGACAGCAGAGGCCACTATTGGCATTATACAGAAGCAACCACTGAAATGAAACTGAACTAGAACAGAGGTATACAAGATGGATGAAAGAGAGCAAAAGACAAACAGTATTTAGCATTTGCCTCTCATCCAATGTTACCTTGCAGGCAGTTATTCCTGTAAGGCTCCTGCAGACTGGATCAGCTTTGTAAGGCTCAGGCTCAGGCAAACTCCACCCTATAGATGTGCACTGACCCAGTTACTACTAATCAAGGCAAGCTGACCCCTAGCCATGTCCCTAATTGGTTTTGGAGCTTCAGTTAAGGAACTTGTCTAGCACTTGAGCCTTGCTGTGTGACACTGACCTTCAGTCTCTGATCAGCTCCTGTCCCAGCAACATTTCTAGCTTTCCTAGTTCCTGACCCCATGTGAATGGTGCTCTGGGGTAGACTGCCTATATCAGGCTAATCTTGCTCCCTCAGCTAGCCACTTTCCCCATTTTGGCTCCCGAGCTTGTGCCTTTCTTCCCTGGCATGCAGACATGACTCCCACAGCTAGTCTTCCCCAGCTTGTCTACTCTGGTGCCAGTCTTCCCCAGCCTTCCCTGGCTTGCTTGCCCTGGTGCCGGTCTTCCACAGCACACAGGCATGGCTGCCCTCACCAGTGTTCCCAGCTTGCCTGCCTCCAGCTGTTTGCCAGCTTTCTTTTAAAGCCAAATCGCTGCTTCTGGCCAAACTGGAAGCAGCTGATTGCTCCCCCACATGCAGCCAGCACACTCTTTTAAAGCATGCTGGAGGCTACGCAGAACTCATCCACTGCTTTTTTGATGCTGCTGAAGCATCCTCCAGCCAGTGAGCAGCTCTCATGGGCCTTTCTAGGCCCTCTATTTTCTTCTCGGGGTCCAGCAGTTTACTCTACTGGAGCATGGGAGGTGTGCTCCCACATCCCACCTTCAGATTGCTCCTGGATTTCAGCCTATATATTTTTCCTGCAAATCTGTTTCCTGGCTCCTGACCCTGGTTTGCTTACTCTTGGACTTTGTCCTGTGGATTTCCTTCAGATTTCATATTTAGATTTCTGATTTCAGGCTCTTGACCCTGACTTGGCATTCC
>NW_005842384.1:1293062-1293981 GCF_000455745.1 Alligator sinensis | reverse complement strand
CCCTGCAGCTGCCATCTCCACATCTGCCCCTCCCCACCAGGCTGGCCAGCCTGGAGGATTGTGACAATTTTGAAGTTGAGGCTGATGACAATAAAGAAAAAGGAATTTCTTTTTTTCATAAGACTCAATAGAAGAGGGAATTGGAAGTTAAGGGCTGTCAGTGACTCATGAACAACTAGCTAAATTAAATTTATAGGAGACTAGAAAACCTGGATATTTATAGGGAGAAGTAACAGCTAGTGGGCAGATAATCCTAGTAATAATTCATAATACTTGGTGTTTTCCTTATATTGTTCATCCTTGAATCTCAAAACACTTTCCAAACAAGAGTTAGTCCAGAGAAATGGATATTTTCTAATGAAAACATTGAAGGGCACAGATTAAGTAATTTATTTCAAATTCTACAGCAAAATCAGGATTTTCCTCTGTAAGACTTTACAGTAAATTTCAAATTGGTAATCACAAGTATTATTTTTTTTTGTATCCTAATTCTAAAAGCAATGTCATCCAGGCTGTACAGGAATATACTTACTCAAGCATACTGAATCTCAAATATAAAATATTCTGAATAGACTATTTATCTGCTGGCTAGCTTTGTAAAGTTCAGTCTAAATAATCCATTAAATACAATAAAAATAATACATTATTCCAGTATGTATTATTCACTTCTAATTATTTCCCTGGCTCTGCAAGGACAGAGCTGTAAATAGACCCAAGACCACTGTGAGCATAAGTGCCTACAGACATTGAGGGCCCTGCTCTAACCCATGGTGCTTTGCATAAAGTGCCATGAGTTAGAGCTCCCCCCACAACCCAACAGATATTCATCTGTTGGATTAGGAAGGTGGGGGGAAGGGCTGGAGTCTGCCTGCACTGGCCCTGAGCAACAATCAGGAGTGCTCCATCAGCCTCTGAGGAG
>NW_005842384.1:1277403-1293052 GCF_000455745.1 Alligator sinensis | reverse complement strand
TTTCCCTAGCCCCCACCTCCAGCACTGGTGCTACCTGCAGGGGGAGAGAGGTGGGGCTGCGAGGCTAGGGGTCCTCCTGCGAGGTGAGGGGAGGCTCCCTCAGCTCTTGCCATTCAGCTCTGTGCTGGCTGCTCCCTCCCCTTTCCCTTCCCTTCCCCACTGACAGCCCCCAGGTTGGGGCTGAACTGGAGCTTGCTAGCTTGAGCACCAGCCCAGCTCTATCCCTGCATAAAAAATTAACCCTGGAGAGAACACAAGTTCCCTAAGGTGCTCTGCTTTAGAGTGCCTTAATCTATTACCTCATTTGACCAGGATTAATTTTTCATGTGATTGGCCATTTTAAAAGCACTCTGCAGCAGCGCACATGTGTTATGTTACAGCTGTAGAGTGCTTTCAGGGGCCCGATCACATGAAAAATGTTGTATAAGCACCCTAAGATCACTAAAGGCAGGCAAGAGACAAATTAAATCACCATTTACATCATACCTATGGCCAGGAACCCTTATGTCATTGGGAGATGATAGTGCAGCCTGCAAGCTTTAGTATCAGTAGCAGTAAATCTCATGTGGCATCTGCAGAACCTGTTCTTTATTTCTGTTGGTAGATCCTATGCTCTCTGTCCCCCACACAGGACACTGTGGGTGAGTCTACACAAGATGCTACTGTGAAGTAGCTCATTGCTATCATGCAGTAGCACTAACTGTGGTGTGATGCTGCTGTGCAGTAGTAACGAGTTACTGTGTACTCGTTACTGTGTAACAACTGCACAGTATGCCGTTTGTGTGCCCCCATTTGGGGATTTCACCTTACCAGTACCTAGGTCCAGTTCTATATATTAAGGAGATTTCTCCTTATGCAGATATCACCCTGTCTCACAGAAGAGACATCAGCAGCCTCAGTGGCACTATCACCCTTACCAAAGACCCCATGGAGAAACCTTAAGAAGTCAAACTCTAGACAGAGGTACCAAACAGTAGATAGGTCCATGTAGTATGTGGACTGGATGACAAAGGCCAAGGCTTTATTACCTTGGGTAATAGGAGGTATTTTACCATAAGAAAGGATGGTTTAATCTTGAACAACATATTAGCCTACTGAAAAAGAAAGATTTTTAAAAGCCCAGAGATGCATAAAAGACTGACATTTAATCTTGATCTAACAGCATATTCTCATACTTCTATCATCCACACTTTATAAAGAAGACTCAGTTCTTGAGGCCTCTTAAGGTTCCACATGTGTGCTGTTCCCTGTCTCTCCCATAGGCACAGACCCACACCTGTGCTACCCTCAGGGCAGGCACCTGCAGTTCATCTCATGTTTGGACTGCATCACCAGGATATGAACAGTCAACTTTGTCTGGCTTTTTCTCTACAATCCTCTCCTGCAGGTTGTGACCAGTAAAAAACTGCAGAGATTTAGGAAAGCTTTTTCAAAACAAGTATGATTTCTTTATCCCTGGGAATATCCCAGGTAGAGAAACAATAGCAAAAGCTTAAGCATGTATTGTCTCTGTACGATTTGCTCTTTCCTTGCCATTTGTAAATAGGCTTACAAAACATAGTAGAGGCAGACTACTCATGCAGGCTCTATTACTCATTCTGATTCTGCAGCTAGAGCACTTTCCACTCTTACCTCAAAGACTGCACCTAGCAATCCCACACACTCTTGGGTCAAGATTTTAATGCTTCCTAGTTCAGCTTGCTACCCTCCACCTAGTCAAAACTAGGCTTATACATGTCTTCCAGAGGTGGTTACAGTCCTCCCCGCAAGTGGTTTCAGGCCTTGCCTATTACATATCTGCATTGAAGTTAGGCCCTGTTTGGTTTGTGTGTTAATATTTATGAATTAATACCATGCTAATCACCAATCCCACAAATTTACAGGGCCCAAATATTCCATTTCAGTGTTTGTCACATGTTTATGTCACTGTTTGAGGCTCAACCAGGCTCAACTGGTCCCTCCACAGACTTGTCAGGCTTTCAGTCATCTCTCTCTTATTGATGGGAACAAAATTGCTCTTAAAACCAAATTTTTAAGAGTAATCTCCCTGTGGTTGTCAATAAGTAAACCACACATACTGTCTAACCGGGTATTAACTATCAGCCGTATGGGAGTCTAAAAGGTCTGGATACAATGTGATTAGTTTTTTGTTTTGTGCTGTGGTGCCTGGTCATAGACTCCTGTTGCCTTTTGCATAGAAGACTGGTGACCCCCACCAGTACTCCACTCCACTAGTCACTTTATACAATTCTTAAATCTTTCTTCAGTAACTTTCCTCAACCAGTTAAAGCCAGGATAAGAACTGCTTCCCAAGAGTGAGGCTTCCTTAGACTTGTTTACCTGCCTGACAATTTGCATTAATTATCCCCTCAGCGTTGCCAGGACTTCACCTAACACTTAACGCTACTACCATCTCTTTTTAAAAAATGTATCATGCATCCAGATGCAATGGGGTTAAAGAAATCATTTAAAAGACTAAATGGGAGCAAAAGGTTTCTAGATTGAGAGATCCTTATTTTCGCTTTGAACATGCATGACCTTTGTTGTGACAACCTCCATGGCTCCATAAGAAGCTACCGATAATCTGAAAAGCAGCAAATTATTTCCGTCCTTACTTATTTAAATTAAAAGGCCTGCAGACAAGAATTTATTAAGAAAAGAATCACAATATTTGCTTAAGCATTTAGTTGCAGCATGCCACTTGGATAAATGGTTTGAATGTGGGTTTACCCTTCCATTTAAGATTTTTTAATTCTCTGTTCTCAGGGCTTAATACTGATTCAGTGTCACATTTTCAGGGGGTTTTTCTCTCTAGGATATGCCATTTCTGAATTCAGCAACAAATGGAATTTAACTCTTTTTAAAAACTAGCTTAGATGAATCACTATTTCTTGAATTCAGAAGCTACATTTCAGAGCCTGTTTTCTGTACTTATGGGTGAATAAAAACTTCCTTTTCCCCTAACCCCCTGATACCAATACGGAGTAGCTATGCCCCTTCATCTGGCCCCCTCATCATCACACTATTAACTGAGGTCATACTGTGTAAACACAAGCTGTGATTGATATATGGATGGGATCAAGTTCCAGTTTTCCCCAATGAATGTAGTGCTGTAACTAGAAACAAGGCACTCCAGAGTGTATATTAACTGAGGTGTGTGGAGAGGCATGAAGCTTTAGACTGGATCATTTCTGAACCATCTAAGCAGTATATTAAAGGGCCATTAATATATGCTGCAAACTATGTACAACTTTTATCCATAGCATGAAATAAATTCATGCATTGAAATTCTACTAGTAAATCATGTTATCTTTTTTAAAGAAGAGAATAAACAGCTATAATGTACTGAGCACCAAGAAAAGATCCTATACTGGAATTTTGGAAAATGAATTTATATTTGACTTAAAATAACAGTAAACAGGCCAGCTCATCTCCCCACTCCAGCATAGGCCATTGTATCTTTGGGAATATTCACCAGCAGGAAGGTGTTTTCATTGACTACCCATCCTATGGCCTCTATCAGATTTAACTTTCTGGAATTAGGGCACTGGAGAAGATATCCTGAAAAAGGGATCCAGACATCTCTCAAATGACTTAGCCACCCAGGCCATGCACTTGAGAGACCACACTAACAGGCTGGACGCCCCTGGGAGAGCAGAAATTAAAAGCACTTTAGCCGGTGGCATTGTGCTGTATGTTATGCCATCAAGTCAGCAAAAGCCATGCCAAATCCTAGCTTTAATGGTCACCAACAGTCCTCATGTATTTTATAAGTTTGTTGCATAGAACTGTGCCAAAGATATAAAGACTGGAAAAAGCATAGTGTTATACATGTCTGCATTTTGGTTGAAAACTAGGTGTCACTAGTGATTTAGAAATGGCAGCAGTAGTTTCATTCGTTGTTTCTTATTATACATCTAATCACTCATTTTGTGTAGCATACAAGGAAAAACCTGCAGATTTGGGGTATGGGAGCCATTTTTAAACATCTTAGGCCAAATTTTGCTTTCAGTTTCAGCGATGTAAATCAAGAACATCTGCATTGGTTAATATAAACTGAATTGAAAGTGGAGTTTGTCTCTTCTTCTTGTTAGAACTGTGGGCTGAAAAGGTATTATATTTCCAAGAGCATCTTTGAACCCTAAATGGCTTTCTTTCAATACAGACACAGCTAATTACACCTGCACTCATGTAATTAAAGATAGTATCGTAATGCATTTGCACAATGAAGCTGAATTGAGGTTAAAGGGAGCCTAAATTCTGCTGTTTCCTAACTTTTAAGTGCTTGAATAATGTTCTTTTACCGACTTTGCAACTTTAATAATATTCTTTTACCATAGAATTTCTGACATTTACTACTGTGTGTGCGTGCGTGCATGTTTTCAAAAAAAGTGAATAGAAAAAAATCCATTACATAGTATCATATTGTCACCTACATTCTTCTTTAGATTGGAGGATTGGACACAGTCTCCTCATGCCCTTCCCTGCCTCAAGCTATCCTACTCTACCAAGTCTCTACTGAATGATTGCATCTACACATGCATTTGATTCGGGACCAGTTCATTCACAAGTAAACTACCCACAAGTAAACTACTTATGAGCAAATGCTCCCGGGCAGGTGGCTACACATGGAGGGAAGTGGAAACAAATTTGCTGCTAATGGCAGCAAACTGCTCCCGGTTCCTGGGGCCCTGCAATGGGCCCCTGCCACCAGTAGGGGGAGCTCTAGATTCCTCCTGGGTGCTAGCCCAGAGGCTGGCAGGGAACATCGGGCCAAGAGACAGATGTCCAGGGCTGGGAAATTACACCCTGCCCCTGGGGGCTGCCTGCTGCCAGGGTAAGAACAATGTCCCCCTGCCCCGGCAGCAGGAAACTCCTGGTCCTGGCTCCCCAATCAGGGGAGGGGAAGGTCCCATCCCCTTCCCCAATGCACTGGTGGGGCAGCTAGCAGCTAGCTTGCTGCTAAGTGCCTCACCAGCAGATCAGGGCAGGGGGCAGGGACCTACCCCATCCCTGCAACTCTTTCCAAGCCCTGTACCTTGAGTACCTGATTGGACCACAGGGCTGGGACCTGCCCCAGACCAGGGCAGTTCCCAGCACCCAGCCCACAAGCAGGGCGGAGGCTGGGGAGCTTGTTACCCACTCAGCTCTGCAAGTGTGGAGCTGGGTGGGGAACAAGCTGGAGAGCCTGTTCCCTGCTCAGCTCCACAAGCGGAAAGCTGGGTGGGGAACAAGCTGGGGAAGACTGACTGGGAACAGATTTTTCATCTACATGGGTACTATTTTGCATTTGCAGGTAGGCAATTTACTCGTGATTAGTGGTTTATTGCCTAGTAACCATGTGCATGTGCAGATGCACATGCTTACTTTGCAGTAAAATATGCTACTGCACAGTAAAGCATCTTGTGTATACATGTCCATTGAGTACAAACTGATCATTTCACAATGGTTTATTGCTAGGTTGCATTTGGGCAGATTTTCATGAGCCAAATATAAATCCCTGACACAAGAGTCACCTCCTGCCACATTTCAGATCCCTTCTCCAAAATGCAGGGGAACACAAGCTTCCCAAAGAAAAGACTGCAAGAACTTGTTTACATGGGCAATGCCATGTCTTTCCCCTTCATTTTAGGAAGGATCTGAACCATTTTGGCTAAAATTTTCCAAAAATATCTTACCTATAGTACATGTAAGATTTTCAGCTCAAAGTCAGACTTTGGCAAAATTATAAGTAAACAAAAACTGGGTTTCAAAATAGGAAGTGTTGTAAGGCAACCATAATAAAAGTTAATTACCAGTCCCATCAGTAATTAAAATAGGGGGTTAGTGTCTAATTTGCATGTTCCTTCTCTTTCTCCACATTTCAGGTTTTCCGGGGAACATAAGAGATTATGGTGCTGATATCAAAGACCTATTAATATTTCACAACTTCAATGCCCTAACGAAAGGGCAGAGCCAGCCCAGGCCCAGCAGGATATAAAAGGAGACTCTCTGAACAACTAGGGAGCAAGCAAATGGGGGCAGCAAACAGGGGCAGCAGTTTGCAGGCAGTTAGCTGGGCAACTTGCAAGTCAGTCTGCACCCCCCACCCAACCCCTTTTCAGGGAAGCCTTTAAGCTTGGTGAGGGAAAGCAGGGAAAAAGGAACCTCTCAGGGCCAAGGAACAGTAAACAGGCCAGTTTGCAGCTGAGTTTGCTGGGGAAGTTGTGCTTGGAAGAAGGGCAATAAGAGAGAGGAGGTAGATTAAGAGACCTAAAGAAATGGCTGGAGGATGTTGCAATACCAGAGCTACTGCCACTGCTTACACCTGTGAGTTGTCTGTCCAGGCAGGATTGCTCACCATCAAGGCTTCCACCCAGGTCCATTGGTGCTGTGGACACTGTGACTTGTAGGTTTCTTCTAGTGATGGCCAGGTGGGGGAGTGCCTACTATCTGAGCGGTACCTGCTAGTGGTGTCCCTCAGGGAGCAGGCAAGAGAGCTACAGGTGGAGGTGGTGAGTCTCTGAAGCATCCTCCACCATGAGGAATTCATTGATTCAGTGCTGGAGGAGACCTCCAGGACTGTGGAGGAAGGATTGCCAAAGACAGTGCTAAAGAAGAAAGAGGGTGTGGACTCTGAGGAAGGTGGAAGCTGGAAGCTTGTGACCTCTGGCATTAAATAGAAATCTTTTCATCTCTACCTGCAGCAGTTGGCCTGGAGAACAGATATGGAGCCTTAGCAACAGAGAGGCAGAAGCAAGTTCCATTGGTGGAGGAGGACAGGCCAGGCCAGATCTGGAGCACAGATCCAGAGCCCAGATCCAAGATGTCATGACTGGATTACCAAGACTCATCCAGCCCTATGACTAGTAACCCCATGCTGCTCATTCATGTGGGCACCAGTGATACTCCCAAGGAAGACCCTGAGCAGATCAAAAGTGACTACAGAGCTCTGAGTGCAAGGGTGAAGGGGACAAGGGCTCAGGTTGTATTTGTCTCAGTCTTTCTGGTCAAGGAAAAGGGCCCGGCAGGAGCAGGTACATGCTGCAGATCAATGCATGACTGCACAGGTGGTGTCACCAACAGGGCTTTGGCTTCTTTGACCATGGGGTGGTGTTCCAAGAAGGACTGCTAGGAAGAGATGAGATCCACCTGAAAAAGAGGGAAGAGCATTTTTACAGACAGGCTCACGAACCTAGTGAGGAGGCCTTTAAACTAGGTTTGCCGGGGGATGGAGACCAAAGCTCTAAGGTAAGTGGAAAAGTGGGTGACCTGGACAAAAAGCAAGGAAAAGTGGGCAACGGGGGAGGCATTCTCATTCTTCCTGAGAAATCAGGACAATCGGCTAGTTACCTTAGGTACCTGTACATGAATGCACGGAGCCTGGGAAACAAGCAGGAAGAACTGGAAGTCCTCACACAGTCACAGAACTATGACATGATTGGAATAACAGAGACCGGGTGGAATAGCTCGTGTGACTGCAGCACTGTCATAGATGGGTACAAACTGTTCAGGAAGGACTGGCAGGGGCAAAGAGGAGGAGTTGCACTTCATGTAAAAGAGCCATGATTGCTCACAACTCCAGTATGAAACTGGAGATAGGCCTGTCAAAAGTCTTTGGGTTAGGGCCAGAGGAGAGAGCAACAAGGGTGATGTCATGGTGAGTGTCTGCTATAGACCACCAGACCAGCAGGATGTGGTAGATGAGGCTTTCTTCAAACAGCTAGTGGAAGTTTCCGGGTCACAGGCATTGGTTCTCATGGGGGACTTCAATCACCCTGACATCTGCTGTGAGGGCAATACAGTAGTCTGGGAAGCTTCTGGGGAGTGTTGAAGACAACTTTCTGGTGCAAGTGCTGGAGTGGCTAACTTGGGGCCATGCTCTTCTTGACCTACTGTTCACGAACAGCAAAGAATTGGTGGGGAATATAGTAGGGGATGGCAACTTGGGCAGCAGCAACCACAAGATGATTGAGTTCAGGATCCTGAGGAAAGGAAGGAAGGAGAGCAGCAGGGGGTAAGATGAGATGACTTCCTGAGGTCCCTTCCAACCCTAATTTTCTATTATTT
This sequence comes from Alligator sinensis, assembly GCF_000455745.1. NCBI lineage: Eukaryota > Metazoa > Chordata > Crocodylia > Alligatoridae > Alligator > Alligator sinensis. Next base: position 1,285,003 of record NW_005842384.1, on the reverse strand, counting down.
ATAAAAAAAAAACCCACATTTTTCTGACTGGACCCTCTTGGCTTACATTAGTATTAGCTAGAGGTCTGTGCAGCATTCCGTAGCATCGTCTGTCAGACTCTGATCTAAATTACATAGGCTAAACTCAAAGCAATTCCACTGAAAGTGTTTAGAATGTGGCATTATCACCTATTCCTTTTAATCAGAGAGGAGATTTTCCAAACATTGCTGCAGAAGAACAGGTGCTGGGGGAGCCATGGCACCCCCTAGAGTCACCCTAATCCTTCCCATGCCCAGGTCCTCTGTATAACCTGCCTTGTTTATCCTTCCTGCCATGGCTTGATGTTCCTTTGATATTAATAGGGAGGTTGACCCTGAATCCTGGTGCTTTGCCTAGTCTGACTCATTTCTCATGACACTGGGCCCTGTTGCCATTAAGACAGTTGTCCATGGTTGTCTATTGCATCCTGGATGACCTACTGGTGCCTGGCTGGCACTGTGAGCTGGTGGTCATGACCTATGGCAAGAATGGCCCTTATTTAAGCCTTAGGGCTTTTACTTGTGGCCTCCTTCAGCGCCCATGGCCACAACAATGCCTCACAAATATACTTTGGCCACCGTTTGCCTTCCTGTATAGGCTTTGGCCTTCTTAAGCTTTGTTTACAGGTTACTCTGGCTGTTGACTGGTAGCCTAGGCCCACTAGCCTGGCCTTTTCAGTGGCCTGGCCTTTTCAGTCTCTGCCGCTTGTTGGCCCCTGGCCACCTTTGTCATCTCCTCTGGGCTCATGCTCTGGTCCTTTCAACCTCAGGCTGCTTCTGTCTCACACCCCTACCCTTGGCAGGGCTCAAAAATAGTGTGCCCCTCAGGCACACTTGTGTTCCCTTCTTTCCACTCCTTACAGCCGCATCTAGTCCTCCGGTATAAAATGAGAACAAAAACTCCAGCAACTGCTTTAAACTCAAAGTCTCCCCTCTGGGTCATCATATCACTGCTGGGCTACCTTCCCACTTTCTGGCTTTCTCTGCCTTGGGAGTACCTGCCATGGCCTGCAGCTCCTTCTCCCCACCAGCCTCAGCTGGCAGGAGCACCTCTCTCTGCACAGTGCAGGGCTGCACTGCCCGTCTGCCTCAGGGACCCAGGCTTATCTCCCCTGGCTTCTCCCCTTCCATTCAGGTGTCCTCTTGCCTGGCTGCAGGTGTTTCCCTTCACCTTAATGGGCAGCTCACTGCCTAGGCTTCAGGTACTCCATTGCTGCCTTCCCTCCTGCAACTAACCCCTGTTCAACTTCCTGGGGCTCTTTCTGCTGCAGTCTCTCTCAAAGTAACAGGAGTCCCTGGCTCTTGGTTAGAAATGCATACACTGCCACCCGTACTGAGCCAAATTCCAGCCTTAGATAGACATGCATAATACACAGTGAAATTAACAGGAGAAGCATGCCCTTAGATTTAAATACTAATTTATTCTTTTTATATCTGTGACTATATTTTAAGACTAGAAGGAGCAGTCCTGATAGCCTTTTTCTGAATGGTGTTATAGGCCATAACATTTCCTGAAACAATTCCTACTTTGAGCCTTATTTCTTGTGAATGACTATTCTTTTGTTGAATGATAGGATATATTTTAAATATCTGGTCTGAAAGATTTCAATTGATGGGGAATCCATAACAGCCCTTGGCAAGCTTTTCCACTCTAAAAATAGGAATCTGATATACCATTACACTTTTTTCTCACTTGAGTTTCTAGTTATTGGAGCTTGGTTTGATTTTGTTTGTTGAATTAATGGGATCTATGGTATAATAGATTTCCATTTCAGGACCCTATAAACTGAAATTAAGTCATCCTTTAATCTTCTAAAAGCTAACTTCACAAACTGAAGTGATGGAGCAATTCCACTCACACATTACCTGGCTCATTTGAAGCATTTTTGTGTATCTCTTTTCTAAACCCCTTTCAGCATACTTTTAAAAATATGGACATAAATTGGACACAATTCTCTGGTACTGATCTTATTAATGTAATAAAATGTCCTTGATATTCTGCTATTTATAGAGGCAAGGATCATGTTGGCAGTGCAAGTCCATGTTTAGTTCATCACCATCTGTTATGGTTCTACTGTCTTTTTCAGTGTTACTAGGGAAGGATGCAATTCTCCAAATCAGAATGCAGAAGATGAGTTAATCTCGCATATATTAATTTATATTGTGCTAAGGAAATATATGTACATGGATGGCAACCCTTTTAGGCATTTTTAGTTAAAGTTTATGAACATTTTTCCCATGTAATGAATTATTCTGATTATAATAATTCCATTAACAAACTTTTAAATAGATCTGGTTGAAATGGTTCTACATTTTAAGTCAACAGTGTAAGTAGCAGATCAAATGTCTCTATCTCAGCTTGGAATACTTCTGGAACTACCTCCTTCACTTGCGGTAAGTGGCATGTACTGAACTATTGCCAGCACTAGCCATTCAGATATCACAACTTAGTCCCACAAATCTATGAGTGTGGCTTTAAAACTATGGCATTTAAAAAAAATCATTTTACCTTTTTAAATTTGACTTCTGGGGTCTCAGACTTCAGAGCTGTAAGGAACAGATACATGGCCAGCTCTCCTAAATCGGCTGCCTGCAGTGGATGCCTGGCCACTACATGGAAGTGGGGTTTGCACCCAGGAGACAAAAGAGCTAGCCTGGGATGAAACTGACCAAAGATGAAGACACAGAACAGTTCCAGGTAAGTAATATCTCTATGTAGTAAAATTGCTACATATTTTTCAAGGAGTCATTTCACCCTACATTAGAGTGATTTACTATGTAGTAGGGTTGTACATCATGTATCATCTCCACTATTACTATGCAGTACAATCAATTTGCTACATGGGGCTAGGATTAGTGTGTTATGTGTCCACACCCTATGTGTTTCTGTGACTAAAGAATGTCACACAGTATGCTGTCATTGTACAAACATACATCCAAAGCATTCATTTTGAAGGAAAAAAAGTGAATGAAAAATTTTCCAAATGCAGGACCGTGCCTTAGCTACATAGCTTTATCACTCTTAGATACCATGAACTGAAGTCTCCTGAAACATTTTCAAAATGTAGAGGTCAATTCGTGTTTTAACACGTATTAAACATGGGATTCATAGAAGTTTCTAAAATACACCTTACAAAATCAGTGTGAAGCAATTGTGAAGCAGCCATATTAGTTTTAGGTGGAAACTTATTTTATATGACCTAGAAAGGGGACTGTATTAAAGATTCAGAATGGTATAACACCTATGGCCACATTTTCCTGTTTGGAAATATCTCCACGCATATAAAGCTGAATGTGCAGGTAAAGGTGTGATAGGATCTGATGTATGATCCATACAGTCACACTTCCTGCCATGTCACATGCCTGGAGCACCCCCACAGCTGGAAGATTGCATCAGCTGTAGTCTCTCATCCACAGGGATGCCTCCCATGGCCCTGCAGCCGGAAGCCTACATCAGCTGCCATCTCTCAGCTGCAGGGACACCTGGAGCACTCATGACTGGGAGATTGTATCTGCTGTGGTCTCCCAGCCACGTCCATCCTCCCACTCCCAATCATGGAGACTCTGACAGACTGAGATCAACTGTTAGAGGCTCCACGACTGACCAGTCGATCAAGATTGACTAGTTGGTGGTTGCTGTTTTAGGTATTTACATTTAATTCAGGAAATTTTATAGAGGGTTGATCAGCATTGCTTTTGAATATAATCTTCCAAAGCAAAGCATAACTCATAAGTAAATCAGATTCTTAGTAGAGGTGACCTGGATACGTTAGGACAAATCTTTAATTCCTCACAGGTAACAGATTGTAATTTCGGCATCCTCTCCAGGGTTGGATACTCCAAACAGCTTGTGAAAGTCATCTGGGTATTATGAATATGGAGTGGTGTCAAAAGAACCTGGCAAAGGAGTGAGGTACTTATTGCCAGAACTGCTTGTATTGCTTGTTTAACAAGAGATGAGCTCCAGCAGCCTTGTGATGTATCAGCTCCTCTGTTCTAAGGTGGAAAATCATGCCAGCAGCCTTCATGTAATATCATCAAGGCCCTGATCTCAACCCAAGTAGTCAATGTTTCTTTGGTTTTTTTCTTAGTTCCCATGTGACTTGTACTGAAAATGGTCTGAAATTCTCCCCACTCCCTCCAATAGTTGCACTCGTTTTTCAAACCCAAAGCTTGCTGAGTATTTTGCGGGTAACCGCACGGCATAGACAATTGTCCTCAGCTTACACCTCGTGAATGCATATGGTAAGTGCCCTGTTTTACTGTCTAATATCCCTCTGAATCCAGTGCATGGTTGCTAAATGTCTTCATTTTGATGAGTCTGCCTTCATTATCTACCATCATGGTATTACTACTTACCACTCTCCGCCTGTCTGTCTGCTGCAAACTGGCACTTCTGCAAGAATGGAGCTCCAAGGTCCTGACAGAAAAAATGCCTGCTAAAAATCCTTCTGAGCCATCCCCACTCAGCTTGAAACACACCAGAAATTCTGAAAGCAGATACCACCCTCCCTTCCCCAAAGGATAACCTTTTATTTCACAACTGAAAATAACCAAGCCTGGATGTATTCTGTATATGGAGGGGGAATCACTCTGGCACTAAGACAGATATAAATGTCAGAGCTATTTTCACCATGACCCATAGGGATTTAATTAACAGTGGGCAAACTATGAGTTTTGCAAGTTCCCACCATGTTTAGATGTATATCCAAGGTTTTCCAAACACTTCAGTCATGGTATTTTGGGGTTGGTAAACCACCAAAAACAGAATTTGCCAATGAGCAGCCACCAGCTCTGTGCAAGAGTGGGGAAAGGGTAGTTTGTCAGGGAAATTTTAATCCACTTTGTGCTTGGCCAGGTTTTATTGAGGTCTGGGTTCTCTCTCATTTTCTTCCCAGTTTCTTCCCTCCCTCCCCCTACCAGTGGGGAAACAACTGATTTTATATTTTTAAGTTGTTACATTTCTAACTCCTCGGGAAACAATCCTAAGAGCTTTCAGCCTTGTGATGGAGGTATTCCAGGCTAGTCTGTTAGAACGAAAAACTGTGGTTTCCCAATTAAATGTACACAATGGGCCCAATTTTCTTGCTACTTATACTGAAGTAGCACTGCTAGTAGCACTGACATCCATGGCTTACCACTACAAAATAGATGGGCGGTCCTAACTGCCCCAAGTAAAACTGGAATTCAGCTTTCCTTACTGGTGAGTTTGACATCATCACATTAGAACTATTTACACAAAGCAGGATTTGGACCTATTGAAGATATGTGTGTTTTGTGATCAGATGCACTCTGAAGTGTGGTGTGGTCCTGTTTTTCCATCTGTGGGAGTCAACATGAAATCCTATAAGCTTCAAAGGCAGCCTGAACAAGCATTTTACACATGACCTGATATGTTTTGGTGATTTTCCTTCTACATTTCTTATGATCCAGAAAACATTTTCTAAGGGGCAAATTTATTAAACCAGAACTGATGTTGATATTGTATCAAAGTGACTGGGGTCAGATCCTCCAAAGGTATGTAGATGCCCAACCCTCTTAGGAGACAAGAGGAATCTAACTCTCTTAGGAATATCTCCTTGGTTCTGGACCTGTGTCAGAGAAGGCTAAACCTATGCAAAATGTGAACTTCAGCAGTGTGATCATTTGAGCTGATTATTTGAAGAAATGGTGCTTAGAATAGCAATCAAAATAGTGTTTTCTACTTCACACAGATCTAAAATTGCTAAGCACTGTCAACTTTTTTTAAAGGATCATTTATTCCAAAGGTGCTTTGAAATAAAAAATTTAGACCTAAAGGAAAATATTTTTAAAATTATGTTCAAATACATCTAAAAGCTGTTAGGCAGACAAGGTTCCTTGGGTGAATTTGATATCTTTTATTAGACCAACCCAAATGGTTGGAGAAGAGTTATTAAGCAAGCTTTTGAGTTCAAAAACCCTTTGTCAGGCTAAGGAAGTTTCAGCAGTTGGTGTGTGCTCTTCCTGGATGGAATGAAAAGTAAAGAAGCCAGGGGCTGGGCTGGGGAGTGAGTTGCCAGGCAGATTATAATGTATCAAAAATTCAATGTCTATGTTTAGTCCATGATCTCTAGTATCCAGGAGGTTGATGAAATGGAGCTCATAGGCTCATCTCTGGGAAGTGTTGTGTAAGTTTCCCTTGAGGATCAGGACTGAGAGATTGGAGAGAGAGTGGCCCTCCTGTGAGAAATGTGCCCCCACTGGTAATTGGGTATTTCTGTCTTTGATAGATTTCCGGTGTGCCTTCATTCTGGTGCGCAGTTGTTGTTTGGTCTCTCCTATGTATTTTCCATCAGGGCATTTGGTGCATTGGATGAGATATATTACATTTCTGGAGGTGCAGCTGTAAGATCCAGGGATGCTGATGGCTCTGTTGTGGGGTGTAGTAATTGTTTCTTTCCAGGCTGGGAAGTTATGTTTTGTTATATTTTTACAAGGTTATATGATAAAATTAAATTTGGTCTTTAAATGAATTATTGGTTGTAAACTTGCCAAGCAACACTTAAACAGTTAGGGTAGGGACGGACATTAAAAAAATCAGAGCCTGAATAGAGTCAACCTTTTCAGGTTAGTCTAACCTGCTTAGGTTGAACAAGTTTGTCACAGTACAGACATTCCCTCTGGACTGAGAAAATGTGGGCACATGCCTGCAATTGGTCAGGCTGGGAGCCGGAGGTGCTAGAGTGTGCCCTTGGCTGCAGGGAAGCTGTGCTGGGGTCGTGTGGCCCGTTTGGGCTGACTTGGCCAGAGATAAATTTAATTCTTCTCTTCCTGTCCCACTGGCAGGGACCCACCAGGTCTGCCAGGTACTCCCTCCTCACTGCTGTAGTGGTGGGTCAGCATGGCCCCTGAGGCAGAGGAGGCATGGAGGGGGGTTAGTCTTCCCTCTACCCCTACTGCCCCCAAGGGACCACTACCAGGTCTGCCCACCCCAACCGCCACCACCACTCACTCCCTGCTTGCGGCAAGTGGCAGAATAAGCCCTCTCCTGCCCCCCTCCCTCTGGTGTCCAGTGGAGGGACTTATTCTGCCACTTGCCCTGGGCACACAGGTAGCAGTGGGCAGGGTGGTCAGACCCTGCTGCAATTCCTCAGGGGCAGAAGGGGAAATAAACCCGCTCCCTACCCCCACCAAGAGGCCCTGCTAACAGCCTCTGGCCCCGCCAGGTTGGGGCTGGCTGGGGAGTGGGCTTCCTGGGCCAGCTCTGAGGTACTGGTGAGCCCCAAGCCCAGCAGCTACTACTGCTGCGTCCCATGCCCTGTGCAGCACCCAGGGCTGCAGCTGTAGAAGGAGCTGTGGGCTAGCTGGGGCAGGGGCTGTTCTGCCCCCCTTGCCTTCAGTTGCCATTGCCACAGCCATGCTATGCTGCTCTGGGTAGGGGAGCAGGAAGCTTCAGCACCGAGGATTCTGCTCTGTGGCTTCTGCCCCATGCATGGAGCTCTGGCTCCAGATCCCAGATGCCTTGGAAGGCAGAAAGTGCCTGGGTGGAAGGTGTCTGGGGGCTGCAGCCAAAGCTCCAGGCATGGGGCAGAGGCCACTGGGCTGAAGCTGGCACCCCTCT
>NW_005842384.1:1275357-1277381 GCF_000455745.1 Alligator sinensis | reverse complement strand
AGGAATCAGATGGGGAGTAACCACTGGAGGTCAGGGGAAGCTGGCTTGGCCCATCAGTGTTGTTTTTCTCCCCTCACCTCCAGCTGCAGCTCCTGCCACATCATGCAGTGCCACTCAGGGCTTGGGGAGCTTCTTTCAGCCTGGCTGCTTCAATCATCTTTATTGACCATAAAATGAACATGAGCCACCAATGTGATACCACAGCTGGCAAAGTGAACAAAACGCTGGCTTGCATCTACCAATGCATCTCGAGCAAGACCCAGGATATCATGCTCCTGCTGTACTCGGCCTTGGTAAGGCTGCAGCTGGAGTACTGCATCCAATTCTGGGCTCCACAATTCAAGAAGGATGTGGAGAAGCTTGAATGAGTCCAGAGGAGAGCCACACACATGATCAAAGGACAAGAGAACAGGCCTTATGAAGAGGCTGTGAGCTATGGGACTCTTCAGCCTGGAGAAGCGCAGGCTCAGGGGTGATTTGGTGGCAGCCTTTAAATACATAAGGGGTGTGCATCAGGATCTGGGGGAATGCCTGTTCACCAGAGCACTGTAAGGAATGACAAGGTCCAACAGTCACAAACTCCTGCAAAACCATTTTAGGCTGGACATAAGGAAAAACTTCTTTACTGTCCGAGCCCCCAAGGCCTAAAACAGACTCCCCCCAGAGGTGGTGCAAGTACTAACTCTGGACACTTAAGAAACATTTGGATGCTTATCTTGTTGGGATCCTTTGACCCTAGCTGACTTCCTGCCCCTTGGGTGGGGGGCTGAACCCAATGATCTTACAAGGTCCCTTCCAGCCCGGATGTCTATGAAATCCCCCTCCCATTTCTGCTGCTCCTGCACCACTCCGGGAAGTGGCAGGGGAGAGGGGCTTCAGCCCAGCAGCTTCTGCCCTGCGTGTGGAGCTCCAGCTGCAGCCCCTGGACACCTTCCACCCAGGCACCTTCTGCCTTCCAAGACATCCAGAACTGGAGCCAGATCTCCACATGTGGGGCAGAAGCTGTGGGACTGAAGCTTCCTGGCCTCCCCACCCAGAGCTGCACATGCCGATGCCTCCTCATGGGTTCCCAGAGCACAAGCCCTTTCCTGGTGGCAGGGAGCCACACTATGGGGCATGGAATGCTGCTACGGACGGCAGCACTGGGAGGGCTTGGAGGGCTCTGGCCTCCTTCAGGCCCCAGTGCTGCTGTGCGCAGTCCACTGCAGCTCTGCCTGCCCTGCAGTGGGCCCCCACCACTGGGAAGGCACTTGCATTCCCCGACACTATGACAGGGCCTGCTGCCCCGATCAAGGGCCCTTGCAGCGGCCAGGCAGGGGTGTGGCTAGACACCAGCTGGCAGAGCCCCTTGGGAGGGGGCAGGGATGGGGGTTATTCTCCCTCCCTCCAGCATCCGGTGGAGGGGACAGGAGGGGGCTTATCCCACAGCTTGCCCCACACAGGGAACAAGTGCAGTGGCAGTGGTGACAGTCAGGGTGGGCAGACCTGGCTGTGGTCCCCTGGGGCAGTGGGGATGGAGAAGAGAATCCCCCTCTCCCTGCCTCCTCTGCCTCAGGGGCCATGGCAGCTGCTGCTACAGCAGCAAGCAGGGAGTGCCCAGCAGACTGGGCTTGGGTCCTTGCTGGTAGGACAGGGAGGGGAGAATAAAACACCTCTCTGGCCAGACCCCTCCCCTGCCTGTCCCTGATTCAGCTGGGGAGCAGAGGGGCGGGGCAGGGCCAGCCCTGCTTGGGCTGGAGCAGAGAGTCCAGCCCAGAGAGCATGCTGGGATGCTGGGGGACTCTGGTTTAAGTTATACCAGGAAGGGGCTTGGGACAGACATTGCATATACCTGGTTTGAGCCAAGTCAGTTAAGTCGGATACTACATTCAACCAGGTTTATCTCAAACCGGTTTCAGCCATTTTGAAACAAGTTTATGTGCACTGAGTGTCTGTTCTGTTACAGGTTTAAACCAGTTTCTGATCACTTAAACAGGTTTGTGTTTAATGTCTGCCCTTAGCCTTAGGAAACCCACCACTCCTGA
>NW_005842384.1:1266008-1273068 GCF_000455745.1 Alligator sinensis | reverse complement strand
CCCGTGTCCCTGCCTGCCCCTGCCCCTGCTCTGGCTGGGGGAGTAAGGGGGCATGGCCAGCCCTGTTGAGCTGGAGCAGAGAGTCCAGCCCAGAGAGCATGCTGGGATGCTGGGGGACTCTGGTTTAAGTTATACCAGGAAGGGGCTTGGGACAGACATTGCATATACCTGGTTTGAGCCAAGTCAGTTAAGTCGGATACTACATTCAACCAGGTTTATCTCAAACCGGTTTCAGCCATTTTGAAACAAGTTTATGTGCACTGAGTGTCTGTTCTGTTACAGGTTTAAACCAGTTTCTGATCACTTAAACAGGTTTGTGTTTAATGTCTGCCCCTAGCCTTAGGAAACCCACCACTCCTGACTGCCTGTCCATATGTTGGCTGAATCCCTCCATTAACTTAGAAGAAAATGCATGGGGCTGGGAGCCAGCAGAGAATTATGGCCTGACCTCTCTCATTGAAGAGTCTTAATTCTGTGCAGCTCACAATCTGCATTACTAAATGAAGCCTCACTAGCTGAGCTGTACAGAACTGGCAGGACTGGATCTGGATCTCTTTTGCCATTGGCTTGCCAACAAACATTGTACAATGATTAATGTATCAGTATAGAGGAGAGAAAATCATTCACAACCCTTGACTCACTGTATGACATTTTTGCTTCATTAAAAGGAAACTCTCCACAATTTACTATCTTTGGAGATTTTATTTAACAATCTGCTTAAATAAAGCAAATCAGCTGTTCATCATTGAAAGAAAATTGCTTGCTTTCTGGCTGATGTGGCCTTTTCCAGACCTATTATCCAAATTGTGTGTGTGTCCTAAATAGGGGTATTCCAGTGATGTACCCACTGCACACTGGGGAGTCTGCTTTGTTTGCTGGGTGGCCTCAAAGCAGAGGAATGGATTGTGGTCAGTTCCTCAACCTATCCTCTAGCAGATGCAGTAACTACAAATGGGTTTATACTTGCACATTATATTGCTTTGTATTTATCAAACATTATACTCATGATACGGTCAGGTGTGTGGGAAATAATTAAAAGGTTTTTAAGAAAGAAACAGAATCCATAACTTCACAAAGTGTATAATTTATAAATGGAGAAACTGAGCCACAGAGGGATGAGGCCTCTGCAGAAGCCTTTACGGGGACCTGAATGAATAGGCCTTGTATTGGCTATCTACCTGGGGATGAGGCATCTAAAGGCTCTGTTTCTACACACGCCCAAGGCTGTGACTAGTCCAAAGTCAATCAGACTATTCAGTTGGTTAGTTACATTCATGAGTAGGTGACTGCAGAATCAGAGTCTATGACCTTCAAGAGAGTCCCATTCATTATATAAGGCTGTATGTGGTGGAGTGAATTTTACTTCAAGTATTCATTTGTAATATACATAGACTATAATGTCACAATGCCATTTTACATTACAACATGTATATTATCACAATATTGTCAGCCATTTTTTATTGCCAATAATTGGTCAAAAAATCCAGTTGCCTCCATTTTATCCTTCCACTTTAGACTGTTATAATCTGATTTCTATAGGGTGAATGATGTGATGGTAACCAACCTCCTGTTAACTTTAATAGTGTCATGGGCTGAACTGACAGCCATGAACAGAAATAAGCAGGAACAGTTGCCTGCTTACGTAAGGTTTTTTCTGAAAAAAACAGTTTACAGAAAAAAGAAGCTAAACAGTAATGAAAACTCCTCATCATATACAAGAAAAGGAGTTTACACAGAGGTATAACATTCATAACTTCAAAATTATATTTTGCAAATACTTCCCAGCTGATTAAACTGAAAACTCCTCTACCATTATACTTTAAACAGTACCAAGTGCTAATTATCTTCCCAGAAGCATTGTTAATTGAGTATTTCATGCCACAGAGTGTGCACTACAAAAAAAGAGTTTCTTACCAGGCACATGCTTTCTGCAGCCAAACACTGACCACCTAGGATCTCTGATTACAACTAAGATATTGCTTGATGAGTATGACGGTTTACATGGGACATCAAAAGGGTTGTTCATTTATTTGAAAGTTCTGGATGGAAACTTCATCACTACAGCGAGGCCAGTTGTTTCTCTATAGTGTACTAAAAATATTATTTTGTCAATTGTAAATTTTGCATTTTTTTCATTTGCTTACTTTTCTCTGCTGTGAGAGTCCTCTGGGTTCTTATTGGTTCTTATAGCATCTCCAGACCTTCCTCTCCTCCAGCTCAGCCTTCAGGTTCATGCCCTCTTCCCTGATCACAAGCTCTCCTTTGGCTTATTCAGTTCTCATTGTCAAAAGCTTTCCTTTGGTTCAGACAACATGCCTCTTCTGCATACACATATATCAGGTTGACTTCAAATAAAGCAACTTAAATCAACTTAAGTCACATCGGAACGTACACACATACAGTTCCTTGACATGGTGGCAACCATCTTGTGAGCTAAGTCAACTTAAGTAATGTGACTCAAGATAATACACCTCAGATGTGTATTATCTTGTGCTGCATTTAAGCCAACTCTGCTCTACGTATGTATGTATGGTCTGACAGTTAAGTTGACTTAAAAAAGTTAAGTTGGCTTAACTGTAAGAAAGTTAGTACATATGTATTCATCCACTGGGTGCATCCCCATGAGTGGGAATATGTTTTTCTCTGGGGACAAACAGCAGTGACACAATGTGTGCTGCTGCTACTTCTCCCCAGGGAATGCCCATGCCATGCACACTCTGGTGTGCTACACATTGCCTTGGCTGGGATAGGAGAGGCTGAAGTCAGCAACTGTGTTGGCCCCAGAAACCTTACCTGGGGTCCTGCAGGCCTCCAGGACCAGCAGCCTCAGCCATCCTGCAGAAGGAGCTTAGCCGGCAACTGGAGTGTAGATCTGGCCAGCCAGGCTCCAGTTTTGGGTGGTACATGCTGCTGCCACATGCACCACCCTGCTTTTCTTAGGTGTGGGTTTTTGTGACCCTGGGATCACACACTGCAAATCAGCAGCGTGGGGAATACCTACATGTGTGGCATGTGCAGTGTGCCATGCCACAGATGTGTCTGTGGCGCCACATACCACACACGTGTGCTCGGCTACACATGCCCATTGGGTGTGTCTAAGCTGCATCCCCAGTGCTCTCAGGGAGGGAGGCACCCAACAAGGCCAGATACTTACTCCCATGCATACACAAAAGAGAGATATGGCAGTGAAGATTGTCTTGGGTCATAGCTGCTTTCCAGACCTCGGCCTCCAGTGTGTTCAATAGTGACTTCAAGGGATGCCTCCAGAGTGGGTTTGGCCCATGTGAGCAGAGGCAAGTTAGCAAGGTGTGTTCAACCTCTGGCCCATAAGCCACATCCAGCTCATGGATCCATGTCATCTGGTCTATGGGGCTAGAAATTTGGTGATGGGGCAAGTAGTGCCAATTAACTTATTGGCACCCACAAATTCCTATGCCCTGCAGGCCAGATGACATGGCCCTATGCGTGGGAACTGAGGCGACAGGTACAATCTGGTATAGGGCTGGGTCTGGAGCTGAGGCCTGATCCCGCACTCAGGTCTGGGGCCACACACCACCCCATGCATTGGGCTGGCCTCACATACCAGATTGGGCTATATGCCAGAAGGACCCACAGACCAGATCCAGCCTGCGGACTAACTCCACACCACTCATTCAGCCCATGGGGCTGAAAAGTTGGATACCATTTCCCTTGAGCACCAGGGCTGCAGGGCTGACCTGCCCTTTGTGTGCCCCAAATTTTCAAGAGGTTCAGATATTAAAAGCCAGATAGACCATCTAGTATCTTTGCTTTTTTCTTATGCTGATGATTTTCCTCATCCTCAAACCCACTGCTTGCAGTCAAACTGTGGAGTACAGTTTTCCTTACACTGCAGCTATCTTCTTGTCCCTGGATGCTCTTGTATGGGAAGTGGATGATGACACAGATTACTGACTCTCTATTTGTTCCTGGGCTAGCAGTTATGTGATACCTGCCTTAATAGCAAAGAGCTAGAACCACATACACACGTCTCTACACATGTCTCTACACACCGAGAGTTAAATATTATAGTGAGTTCATAAAAGCCAAAATTACTAAATTATGCCTTTGGCTTATTGAATTGCAAGTATTATTTGGCTTATTGAATTTCAAGTATTAATCAAGTAATATTTTCCCTTTTGGACATTTTTGATACAGCATAAAGGCTTTTCTTTATGTTCTTCTTGAACTATGCATTCTAACAACTGGACTAAGAATTCAGTAAGAAATATTCCATTCCTTTTTATGTTCTTAAAGCAATTCTTTACTTTTTTAAAAAAGTATTTATTTTCCCACGTCCTATTTTCCCACTTTCCATGGTATGTAATAACTTCAAATAGAGATAGGCAAGAAACCTCAGATCTAAACAGCAGCTGAATTTTAAAATATTTGAAAAGGAGTGGATTTAGGTATCTAAGTACAATTCTATTCCACCCTGTTCAAGTCCTGAAAATCCATTAATGCATCTACTTTTGTAACGTACCGTCATCATATGATGCTTAAAACTGAGTCACAACGAGCAGTAAGGAGAAGGACAACTCATCCACCTGTTACATGAACTGTTTTTCAGGAACTTAAGCAGGGTAGAATAGAATCCGGCCCTTAGAATCTGGAGATGGATTCTGTCATCACGTTAGTCCTCTCTACACTGTCCCAGCGGCATGTTTAGGCCAAAAGCAAGATGCTGGGGAAGGACTCCCATTCAACACATAAAACAGGTCTCTGCTCCCTTTGGCAATCCCTGGTAAAGATGACACGCTCGGTGTGAAGATGAAAATCTTCAGGTTGTCATTCTTTCCCCCCCTATCTGCCTTTCCTCTTTGCCAGCTCCATGTAATAGTAATAATAAAAAGTCCCTCCTCCCTTTTTCTGTCTTTTTTTTCTTTCTCTTTCCTCTGTTCCATCCTAATTTTTCAAAACTATACAACTCTGGAAGAGTCATCAAATGGCAGGGTTCCAGAGTTCCATTTTTTTTTTCTCCTGTTTAGCAAAGTTGGAGTAATTTTGAAAAGTTGTCACAGGGAGACAGAAAAAGTAGGAAAGAAAAAAAAATGGGTAAAAACAGTAAAAAGACATATTTCTTTTACATTTAGTGGCAAAAAGCAAAGAAAGGAAGAGAGGAAAAAATATAAGAAATTAAAAAGAAATCAATCAGTTTTCAAAATCTGAAATCAAATATGTTTTAATTAAAATTAAACAGAAGAAAATGTTTCAAAACATAATATTGTTTCAACAGTCCCATAAATTTTTTTTAAGAATGGAAAATATTTTCCTCTGAAAAATTTGATTTTGAAGAAACTCCAATTTTTTAGCATGAAAATATTTGTCAAAATTAAGTTCTTCTTGTAAGAAAATACATAAACAAGACACCCATGCGGTTATATTTCTAAACTGAACTATCAATGAAAAAAATGCCAGTATAAAAAGGAAACATGATGGCTAGGGACAAAAGTTACACATAAACCAGTATAAGTGATCAGAAACCAGTTCATACCTGTAACACAACAGAAATTCAATGCACATAAACCACACTCAAAATGGCCAAAACTGGTTTAAGATAAATCTGGATGGGTGTAGAATTAGACTTAACTGATTTAGGTTAAACCAGTTTATTGAACTTCTGTCCCAGATCCCCTCCAGATTCAAGTTGACTCACAGTCCCCCAGCATCCCAGGGTGCTTTGCATCTCCCTGCAACCCACCACCTTGCAGGGTTAGCAAGCTAGCCTTGCCCTGAGCTGTCTGCTCCAGTTAAGCAGGGTGGTGTGCTCTAGTACCCCCTGGCTTCTGGCCTGAGCCACTGCAGGCATGTGTCTTCATTTCCAGACCAAAATGAATGCCTGTTCACTTGCTTATGTGTACAGTCTATGCAGCTTAGACTAATCTGTGAAGATTCAATCGATTCAGCTCAGGCTTTGTAACTGTCTGTACTAGCTGGAAGGAGAGAAAGAAATAGAGGTCTAAAGTTTAAACAAAATGTTAAGTTTGCAAACCCCACTTAATCCAAGGAACTGCTAGGAACATCAATCTACCCTTTCTATGTGGATTTGCTACAAGTTTTCTTCATGGGATGCCAATGTAAACTCCAAATAGAACAAATGCTTACTAGCATAAAGTAGTGACACCCCATTCTAATATAATTTATATTATCAAAAAATCAGAAGTAACTTCATTTCTTGTAATAATTAATTATTCCATATTGCTATGATGCCACTGATTGCTGGCCTATACTATGTAGATGATATCCAATCGCAGTACAATCCAGTCTCAGTGCATTCTCATGCAAATAATTGTTGAATTGTCTCATTTTAGTTAGAATCACTTGCTGCTATGTTTGATCCTGCTAGCACTCCCAGTTGGAATGAAACATGCTACAAAATTGTTCTGTCTGTCTGAAATCTGAAGGGACATAGTGTACTTTTGTAATATTAATTCCACTCCAGACAAATAAATTTGAAAGGGTACTTTGTCCCAGATCCTGGGACTGTACATACCTGAATTGCTAAATGATATGACACAAAGAGGCTGGGAGAGCTTTTGCATGATTATCATCACTAGGGAAACCATTTCTTTGTTGGTATACACATTCTGAAAAGACTGCTTCTGAATTGTTATCATTTGGTAACCATGTGTTCAGTAATCATAGTAGCCAAACACCTAGGCACTGGATTGCATCTCTAGACACAACATTGAGACATCACAGCAGCAACAAAATGAGGAAACAAACCCTTTTGCATATTTTTAAATGGTGATTAGAAGACTATTCTATTTTCAGCTGTTTTCACTAGGAGTATCTAGCTCTAGTTTTTGCATTTCTGGGCAGCTTTCTATTGAATATTCTGCATTCGTTCAGCATATGGAATTTCCCCTGTGTAAGCAGGAAGCCCATATGTGGAGTCAGTATAGAATATTTGATACAGATTCATGTGGTAGAAAGGATAACTTATGCTCACATATGAAAGCTTTGAGAGCTGGGTGAGTTCTCTAATGGATTTCAATGAGTTCAATAAGCAAGTTAAATAGCATTTAGCCTGTTGTGTTTT
>NW_005842384.1:1263545-1265998 GCF_000455745.1 Alligator sinensis | reverse complement strand
AAAGAACAAAACACGTCTCTCTCACCTGTATGAATTTTATTTCAGCTTGAGTTAAAAACAACAAGAATAAAACGTTTGTTTTTAAAATCTCCATGAGAGACAGAGGCTCTTTCTGGAAAACTTAACACCAGCCCATAAGGTGGCAGTGCCCTTTTAGCTGTACCTTGCAGAAGTGACATCTTTACATTTAAAGCACGGGTGTAAAACACAGGCAGCCTGGGGGCTGGATGTGTAGTGTGAGGCCACTCTGTGGACTGGATCTGGAGTACAGACCCATGTAATGCAGCCCATAAGTGAGAAATCTGTAAGCAAGACAAGTTGTAGCTGCATCAATTAACGTTGCTTCCATTTGCTCTGCTGCCAACCCCAGGGGACAGAGGACACGGTTCTATGGATCAGAACCCACCCTTAGGCCATAGCTTTGACAACCCTGCCATATGGTATACTGGCTGTCCAGTTGCACCTCTCAATGACTGACCTGCTTTCACCCAAACTGGGATTATTTCCTCCCCATGCACAATGGTAGTTTCAACCAAAGAGCTTTGTGGAGGAAAATCATGGCTAAAGTACTTCCTTGACTATTTCATCTTATGGACATGTAACCTGGGTGGTATGCAGAAAGGTACCCCCTCTTCAAATGAAGGAATGTCAGTGGGTGCACATATGTTGTGTTGAGGCATGGCTGCCTAGCTGTTTGCAGCATCCCTCCTCTTCCTACAGAGCAGAGAGCCAGGACACTCAGCTAGTCTTAACTACATACAGATTTAATATTCTAAAAGATTTTACAACTTATACACACACACACATATTTACAGTTATGAATTTATCCAAACACATGCTAATTAACCTGGAACCCATGTATAGGCCTGGTTCCAATGATGTGGACATTGGTGTCAGAAGCGGACTGGCCAAGTTTGCCGATGATACCAAACTCTGGGGTAAAGCATCCAAACCTGAGGACAGGAGGGTGATCCAGGCAGATCTTGACAGGCTCATGAAATGGGCGGACGAGAACCTGATGGTGTTCAACACTGAAAAATGCAAGGTTCTTCACCTTGGAAGGAAAAACCTGCAGCATGCTTATAGGCTCGGCAGTGCTACACTGGCTAGCACTATGGATGAAAGGGACTTGGGGGTCATGATTGACCACAAGATGAACATGAGCCTTCATTGTGATGCTGCGGCTAGTAAAACAAGCAAAACGCTGGCTTGCATCCATAGATGCTTCTCAAGCAAATCCCGGGACATCATTCTCCCATTTTACTCAGCCTCGGTGAGGCCGCAGCTGGAGTACTGCGTCCAGTTTTGGGCTCCACAATTCAAAAAGGATGTGGAGAAGCTTGAGAGAGTCCAGAGGAGAGCCACACACATGATCAGAGGTCAGGAAAACAAACCTTATGATGAGAGGCTGAGAGCCATGGGATTCATCAGCCTAGAAAAGTGCAGGCTCAGGGGTGATGTGGTGGCCACCTGTAAGTTTATCAGGGGTGGTCATCAGGATCTGGGGGAACGTCTGTTCACCAGAGCACCCCAAGGGATGGCAAGATCGAACAGTCACAAACTCCGCCATGACCGATTCAGGTTGGACATAAGGAAGAACTTCTTTACTGTCCGAGCCCCCAAGGTTTGAAATAGACTGCCACCGGAGGTGGCTCAAGCACCCACTTTGAACGCCTTCAAGACACATTTGATGCTTATCTTGCTGGGATCCTATGATCCCTGCTGACTTCCTGCCCATGGGGCAGGGGGCTGGACTTGATGATCCTCTGGGGTCCCTTCCAGCCCAAATGTCTATGAAGTCCCCATATAGGCCTCCGGGTTATATTGTGGGCCTGTCCCTTGTTCCGTATTGTCATGTAGTTATGATTTCTGACCACAGCAGGACAGAAATTCTTTGTTGCTGTCCTCCCGATATGAAACTTCCTGGTCTGCAAGACTTTTCAGACATTGCAGTAGATTCTTTCAGCACTGCTATCTACCACTGTACCCAGACCCTGCTAAGGAGTGTCATTTAAAGAAGCGTTTCTCAACCGGTGTGCTGTGGTACATTGGCATGCCGTTAGGCACGTCCAGGTGTGCCACAGCATTTTGGGCTGGAGCCATGCCCCATGCCTGGCCTGCAGCTGCTGCAGATACAGACAGATGGGGAATGTGGCTCCAGCCCCAAATGCCATCCGACTGGCCACCCGCCGCGCCCCCCTGTCAGTGTCCGGCCTCCCCAGTCCTGCTCTGTGTCCGGTGTGCTGTGGTGCTTTTAAATTTAGGTAAGTGTGCCGTGGGGTGAAAAAGGTTGGGAAAAGCTGACCTAGAGTAAAGGTGTTTGTACTTCTGCAGCATTATAAACACAGAACATCAAAACCACCCAGGGGCTTGTTAGGAGTGTACAGGGGATACAGAAATAAAGGCTGATGGCAGCATGTGCTCATGTACATTACTAGGTGATGACTTTAAGC
>NW_005842384.1:1262974-1263535 GCF_000455745.1 Alligator sinensis | reverse complement strand
GCTAATGCTTTGTTTAAAATGAAATGAGCAAGTTGTGGGGGAGGAATGACTAGAGAGATGTTAACAACTGTCTGGACTATGTGATGGTGCGGTTGTTGCAGACAAGGGAGTGTAAATAAATCCTTAACACACACGATTTCACTTGCTCCCTGAAAATAGCTCTGGCACCACAGGAGACCCTGGGATTTCAGCATCTCATTTTCCACTCAGAGGGAACCTTTCAGTTTGGTCTCCTGAACCTTTTCTAAGAAAGAGGAAGTTGGAGTAAACCCCACCAATGCCTCAGAAACCAAGAGAAGCAGGATTTGTGTGTCAATATTGTTTACTGGACCAACTCTAGTGCTTGGACAGATGTTAGACAAGCCTTTGGGACTTCCTCAACCCCCAAAAGGATTTCCTTTTCTTTTCTCTGGGGTCCAGGCTTCAAACACCTGGAGCAAGATTCCCTTCTCTGCTTTCAAGATGCCAGGGATTCATTCAGAGGTTCATCCTGCAGTATTCACTGCACTGCTCTGGGGCTCAGAGCCAGCACCCCAGAATGGAGAAAATTTTCCTTCCCCT
>NW_005842384.1:1237691-1262964 GCF_000455745.1 Alligator sinensis | reverse complement strand
AAGGGCCTTCCCTAATTTGGTGGATGGTCTGTGCTCTTTGTGAACCACCCAGGCTTTCCGTTAAAGGTGAATAAGCTTTACTCAATTCTCTCAGGTTTCCCATGGGATTGGCCAGCATCCTTCCCACAATCCCCTTCTTGCCCATCACTCCTATCCCCTTCTGGAGATGAGCCATCAAAATGAGATCCGGATTCACATGTTCCTAAAGGCACCAAACCCCAGGGCTAGGAGATGCCTTGCCCCTCTGCCCCAGAGCGCAAGGAAATTCCCACCCAGGCTCTAATCAGTACCTCATCATGGATGGTACATGGTAACTACCATGGTATAGTGCCAATATTCATAAATGTTGTCATGGTTTAAAGACACAGGTTCAGCTTTTCAGAGCTGCTGGCCTTGGCTCCCCCACCCTCTGTCCGGTCCTCGGAATAATGGTGGTGCTCCCCCACACTTGGAGCACTCTGATTGGCTGTTTCTGTCAGCCAATCAGAGTGTGAATAAAGTGTTATGGCCAGACAGACAGAGAGACAGACTTGGGGGTTTATAATATTAGAATACATGTAACTACAACAGTTAAAAAATGTAGCCTGAGACACTCGCTTTCTGGCTTGTGAATTTTTGTCCATTGCTTAGGTCAGGCATGGAACGTATATTTCTAAATTTCTGTCCTTCTTTTCTCTCTTTGTCTAATAATCTAAACCGGGTATTCCATATTGTAGCATATTGCCTTCTCAGACTGCACCTGAGGCGGTTCTGATTCTGTCCACATTTATGCAAGACATAATTGAGCAGCTAAAAACCAGAAGGATACCAGCTTGTCATTCAGCACAAAGTAAACTTCCTTTACTGGGGCATTCAACAGACAGGCCAGTGGGTGGAAAAAGATATTGCCATTTAGCACAAACATGGTTATTTTGGTTCCTTCCCCTCAGAATATTTGGACCTCTGAGCACAGTCACCCTCATATGGGAGAAGAAGCCTCTGTGTCTCCACAACCTTTTCACATCCTCATTACAAAATATGTGTTGAACCCTAGTTGGAGATTGGTCCCATCTGTGGAGCATTTTATAAACATTTTCTTTATGTAAAATCCATGTGGAAGCTGAATAACCCCATTCCCACAGTTCTCCCCCGTTGGTGTATGCTTTTGTTACTGTCTCAAAACTGTGCAGCTGCTCTGCCCTTTGGATAACACTGGGGAAGGGAGATGGTTGCCTCTAAGGTGTGCCAATGAACCAGCACAAAGTTGAGTCTCAGTTGCAGCCTCTCCATTCAGTAAGTGGAATTGTTGCGTGCATCTCTTTCTGGGTTGTCCCTCTAGGTCCTAAGCAGTTTGCAGCTGAACTTCAGTACACATATGCAGATCACCAAGTACAACAGAAACTAGTGAGCTTAAAGGACACATCAAGATAAAATGTCCACTTCAACCAAGTGGCCCCTTGGGCTTGTGTGGATAAAGCATTCTATCTTCCTGTAGCCACTTACCCACTGCCTGATGGCAAGGCTCAGAGTCAGAGGCTCAGCTGCTTCTGACTCCAAGGCTTGAAAGACTAGGTGCCTGGTCCTATTTCCCCTACATAAGCCTACACGGAGGGGACTTGAAACTGGCCAGCAAGGCGCCAAGGCAGGGAGATATGAGAAAGTAAGACAGGGTGAGTGTGTCTCAGTGAGACAGCTCCATCCTCCCCAAGCAAGGAAGGCGCCCTAGGGTTTAGCCTCAGTCCTTGCTCCCACTGGGGCAAACTGTTTCTGTTATCCAATGACTGGTCAATGCAAGGTGCAGTGGACTGTCTTCAAGGGGAGGACTGAAAGACACTTAGGGCAATGCTTACACAAATTAGCTAGGAAATTGGAGCTGCAAGTTCAAATTCCCCCTGACTGGGGGATGGGAGGCAGGGACCTGGGTCTTCTGCTTTTTGGGCAAGGGCTGAAATATTGTTGGCCCTTTGTTGCTGGCAGTCATGTGCACAAAACAATGCCAGCACAGGGCAAAACAGAATCCCAAACTCCAGTAGTGCCAATAGTTGCAGTTTGGATGCTACCTATGCACCATTTAGGTGTGTGAGAGTTAAATAGGATTTGGCTGTAATAGCTGTCAGACAGCTGGGTCACCTGCCCCCTCCCTCTCCTCACCATAAGTCTACACGTTGGGGACTTGAAACTGGCCAGCAAGGCACCTACATAAGCCTACACAACATCATTGCTGCATAAGCCAGGCGCAACACCATTGCTGCTGTTGTTCCCAGCTAAGCCCAGCCCCCACGCAGTCTGGCTGGAGCAGGCAGCTTTGAAGCTTCCCTTGCCCCTGGACAGCAGGGAAAGCAGCAGCAGCAGGCGGGGGGAGGGGGAAGAGGAAGAAAGGAAATGAAATGGATGTGTGCAACCATGCCACTGCCCTTCTCTGGATCCATCCCTGCACTTACCCCATGCCAGATGAAAACTACCTTTTCCTCTTTCATCCTCAAATCCTTTTGCCCTGGAGTAAACAGCAGACTGCTCCTACCCTAAGTTGTCCATGGATGCTACTAAGTTGGATATTAGCCCACATTCAATAGCATGATCAAAACTGGGAACAGATAGCTATGTTATGGATGCTAACAAAAGCTTATTGTCAGTATACCCAGAAAGGGAAGAAGGCTTTCATCTTAGTTCGCTGATACAAGCATGTTTGTGTTTCTATTTATGTAATGCCAGCATTAGTTGAAACTGGGCAGAAATTACTTATTTCCATTCCTGAAAGTGGCCAGGTAAACAATTCTCTACTAAGGATTATTCCTAGGCATCACAGGAAAAAAACATTTTAAAAAAGCTGAAAGGTATATAGGAATGAAACAAGGTAGGAGAAGGGCTGATATATTTGCTACTTCCTCAAGAGAACAGTGACACTGAAGAAGCTGTTAAGCCTTGTTGCATATGCCAAAAATACAAGCCAAGGCAAGTGAAAGCACCCAGTTTGGTGGCACAAGAAAACTGCCTGTCCCTCCCTTCCCCGACTCCTCCTCCCTTTCCTGAAGTAAATGAGGCATAGATTTATTAACAATGGCTGGAAAAAATATAGCTAATCCTAGATGATTCTTCTAATCTCCCTAAAATAGCCTTAACTGAGGATGCTGCACGTAACATCTAGTCTCCATTATCCCTCCATCCAATGGGCTGATGGAAAATAATGTTAAACAATAAAGCACCTATTAAAAAGGCTGTAGAGGCAGACATTTAGTACTGATCTGTATTTAGTACTGTTAAATTACAGAAAGTTATGAACAAAGCATGGGTTGTCAACAGATGACATTTTTTCATAGAAAATGAAAATCAAAAATACCCATCTTGTTAGAAACAGATGCAAGCATTACAGGCTCTTCCAGATGCATAAAGAGACAAAATGAGTTAAAATAAAATATACTCTATGATTTGTGGTCCCAGTAGCTGCCATCACTGCATACAAATTTTGCTGAACACATCAGTGAAGGGAGAAAATGGTTACAAACAGCTCTGTGTCAGAAGAGAGTCTTGAAGTATGAAATTGTTACCCCAGATGGACATGCACTATGAAGAAATAAGGTGATGCCTTCTTCAAGTTCTAGAAGAGAAGGAGAAAAGGACTGATTCAGGTGTTTGGTCTGAAAAGATCTCAGATAAGCAAGTTAAGGCAGTAGGGGCCTTGTTACATGTGGCACTTAAAGCTTCTCAGATGTTGACTGGTGTTAGTGTTAGCTCAAGTTCAGAGTAGTTATGTATTCAAGCTAAAAACTTAATCTGACTGTCCCCAACATGCACAGCTGGGACTTGCCACTGCAGCTGGCAAGCATGAGCTTTACTAGGAGCTACAGTTATAAACTGTCCACACAGAACAGGAAGATGGGGTGGGGGGAAGAGGACACTGCAATCTAGGATGCTGGAGGACTAAAATTTGTGTGATTTATCTCTGGGGAGTGGCCATACATTCATGGAACAGAAGCTGAGTAATACAGATCAGAGATAAACCTGGCCTGGAGTGGCATAACTTTAAGTCACCTAAAGGGTGCTTAAAACTAGTTTACATGTCTTTATGTGCGGACAGTCCAGGGATCAAGAGGTCTCTGAGCCACCTAAAATTAATGTGTTGCAAGGCCCTCAGCTGAAAGACTACAACCAGAACTCTTAGCCTTTTTCCTACCTGACACTGAGTGCTGCCACTCCAGGTCCCCACAAGTATGCTAGGCACTTCAGAAACTAACCAAATGCAATGTCATGTTAGATTTGACTGTTAATTATTATGTCTGGCAGGTTAAGGAATATATGGAAAACTATTCTGGTAGGAGTCCTTGGCATGAGCCAGTTGGAACCAGTTATCATGTTTTGCTGAGGTTCATGTTACACAATACTAACTACTTAGAACTCAGACACATAGGAGAAAATAGTATTGGGGGGGCGGGGTCTGAGTTCATGTGTTAGCACAAGAACTACACCTCCCATTATGCATGGTGCGATGCATGCATGGTTAACCTCTTCTTCCTCAGCTGCACAGAGCTGAGTGCATGTGGGTTGCTGGCCTGGCTGCACTCTGAATGGCCCCATGGTGCTGCTGCTGCCACCGGCCACCTTGAAATTTGTTTTGCGGAGGCTAAGCCCCCAAACCCCAGCTTTCTTCCACCTATGCTCAGACACACAAAGAAGCAAAACTGTCAGACTCCTAGGTTCTGAGTGATTTTTGAACAAATCAGAAGCTACATAAGTACCTAGATAGATAGACCAGATTACAATGAGTTAATTAGCAAAGGAAACAACCCCAAATAAGAAACAGAAATGTATAAAATAAGTAGGCCAATGTATAATATTTTCAGGCAGTATATTACCTGGAAATAAACATGCTTGCAGCTTGTCTGCCTTCAAACAGCTCCTAAGTATTGTAATTTATTTTGGATGATTTATTACAGGAATCTGGCCAATAAATCCAAAGTAGGAGATATTAAATCACATCTTTTTAAAGAATTAAATGATTTTCATGCCTTGGCATGATTTAGCTTTTGGCAACTAAGCCAGATATTTCCAGTACTTGGGTCTAATCAATGATCTGACAGAATATTATCATGTCTTACTGAAATCATACATGGTTTCTGTTACAGTTGTATATCGAGAGGCATCTTTAAGTTACCAGTATTAAAAATAAAGCTGTTACTAAAAATTATGATTAGAGATGATGCTGTTTGCCTTAAAACCCTGACTCCTGTTTGCTTGATTTCAAAGAACTGTTCGTTCAGAGATTAGGAATGGATTTTTGTGTTAGATATCAAAATAAACTTGTACTGCAAATTCCATACAGGAGTACTGCTAAATAGTGTGCATGTTGATAATTACAACTGCATTACATGCAGTTTTCCCCCCTCTATCTCCCTGTGGAATGTTGCTTGATGATCCTTTTGCAACTTCAAAGTTTCCAAGTCCTTTCAGCAAACATAATGCATGATTAGAGACATTCCTACTGTCATGTATTTGTGAAACTTTATGAAATCTAGCTTGATTTAATTGTTGCATTCATTCATGTAGCAATGCCTGGGTGTCACAGATGCATGCACATTTTCTTTGAACTCTCATGACAATATTCAGAGAGCCTTTTACTCCCCATCCATTTCTCAGAAATATGGAACAAGTCATAGTCACCCAAATTATATATGCCTTTAATTTTAATATGACAAGTATGTCTGATTCCAGGTCTACTTCATCGAGTGAAATCTGAGCCCCACTGAAGTCAATAACAAAGCAAATGATTTCACTGTCATTTATTTAATTGGGACCAGGATTTCACCCCTGCTTTTTATCAGCTCTAAGCTTAAGCTATGTAATTCTAACCTGGAACCAGATAGCAAATATAGTCAGTTGCATAGCTTTCTCACCTGCACTGACGAGCTCTATCTGACTCAAGAAGTCCATAGGCCAAGAAGAGGCGAGGCACTGCTAGATCTGGTTCTGGTCAAAGGGGATGATCTAGTGAGTGACCTGAGAATTGAAGGGAAGCTTGGAAACAGTGATCACGAGTTGATCACCTTCCTTATCCATCACAAAGCTGGCAAATCAGTCCACAATGCAAAAATCCTCGACTTCAGGAAAGCTGACTTTCAGAAGCTCAGAAGGATGGCTGTCGAGGCCCTGAAAGATCATGATCTGACAAGGAAGGGAGACCAAGATAAGTGGTCGCTTGTTAAGGACGTGATCCTAATGGCTCAAGGGAAGTCCATTCCAGCCTGGAGGGAAGGGAGTAAAAAGGCTGGGGAACCCCCTTGGTTAAATAGGGAACTCATGGACCTCCTTAATCTTAAAAGAGAAGCCTATAAGGGTTGGAAGATGGGTAATACCTCTAAGGAGGATTATGCATCACTGGCCTGCACCTGTAGGGAATGGACCAGAAAAGCCAAGGCCGAAACCAAATTCAGGCTGGCTATGGGAATCAAGGACAATAAAAAGTCCTTTTTCAGATACATAGGAAATCAAAAGAAAAATAAGGGCAACACTGGACCCCTGCTGAATCAACTGGGGCAGCTGACAACTGACTCCCAGGAAAAAGCTAATCTCCTCAGTGATTACTTTGCATAGGTTTTCCACCAGCCCAAGGGGATCACTCTGCCTGACAGGACATAGAACTATGAGGGTACTGGTGACCATATGCCTATATTTGGTGAAGACATTGTGAGAGAGCACCTTGAGAGGCTGGACATCCAAAAGTCAGCGAGCCCTAGTGAAATGCGCCCAAGAGTGCTAAAAGAGTTGGCTGACATCTTAGCTTGGCCATTGGCACAGATATTGAAAAACTCATGGCAGTTAGGTGAGGTTCCTGAAGACTGGAAGAGGGCCAATGTGGTGCCTATCTTCAAGAAAGGAAGAAAGGAAGATCCAGGGAACTACAGACCAATCATCTTGACCTCAATCCCTGGAAAGATCTTCAAGAAAATTATCAAAGAATCCATCAATAACAGGCTGACAGAAGGCACCATCCTGAGAGACTGCTAGCAAGGCATCATTACGCATAGGTCATGCCTGACTAACCTTCTCTCCTTCTATGACCAGGTAACACATCACTTGGATGACGGGGTGGGGGAGGGGATGAGGTTGATGTCATATACCTGGATTTTAAAAAGCCTTTGACTTGGTCTCCCACAATGTCCTCATGGCAAAACTGGGGACCTGCAGCCTTGACAACCTCTGAGTCCGATAACTGGGGGACTGGCTCTGTGGTCAGACCCAAAGAGTAATAGTCAATGGAACCAAGTCAACATGGCGCATGGTGACCAGTGGCATCCCTCAGGGTTCAGTACTCGGACCAGTACTCTTTAATATATTTATTAACAATCTTGATTAGGGTGTCAGAAGCAGACTGGCTAAGTTTGCAGATGACACCAAACTGTGGGGAAGTGTGGTTACACTGGAGGATAGGTTAAAGATTCAAGCTGACTTAGACAGGCTTGCAAAGTGGGAAGAAAAACTGATGACTTTCAATATAGAGAAATGCAAGGTGCTCTACTTCAGGAGAAAGAACCCACACCATACCTATAGGCTTGACAGTGCTTCACTCACTAGCACTACATCCAAAAAAGACTTGGCGGGTCATGATTGACCACAAGATGAATATGAGTCACCAATGCAAAGCCACAGCCAGCAAAGCAAATAAAACCCTGGCTTGCATCTACCGATGCATCTCAAACAAGACCCAAGATGTCATTCTCCCATTTTACTCGGCCTTGGTGAGGCTGCAGCTGAAATACTGCATCCATTCTGGGCTCCACACTTTAAAAAGGACATGGAGAAGCTCGAGAGAGTCCAAAGGAGAGCCACACACATGATTGGAGGTCACAAACTGCTGGAAGACCGTTTTAGGACATAAGGAAAAACTTCTTTACTGTTCAAGTCTCCAGAGTCTGGAACAGACTCCCTTCAAAAGTGGTTCAAGCACCTACTCTGGACATATTCAAGTTGCATTTGGATGCTTATCTTGATGGAGTCATCTAACTCCAGCTGATGTCCTGCCCCTCAGGCAGGGCTGGACCAAATGATCTCATGAGGTCCCTTCCAGCCCTAATGTCTATGAAATCCATGAAATCTAGGGTGAGGAAGCTTGGATCCTTTGCTGCTGGCGCATGCTAAGGTTAAGGGGTTTGTTTCGTTTTGTTTTTACCCATATAACATCATGTACATTTTGAGATCGAACCTATTCTGTAATATTTTCATGAATATATGATTAGGCCGATGCAACATTTTTCATGTAGGGGCTAAAATAATTCAGTCACTCTTTTCTGAATTCTAGACTATATTATTATAACGTATTGTCTACGGAACTACCTTTCAATATATACTGTACTATGGTTGTTCACTGATGATTGACTTCCCTTCCTATTTACTTCTCTGTGTGTTGTTCCATAGAAATCTGTATGTGGCTTAGACCATAGCTATATACCCACTATACACCATTGCAAATGCTGACATCACCTGAAGCTCAAGCTAACCATTAAATATGAAGGGCAGAGCTTATTAGATATGGAAAAACAATTCTGTAAAATATTAGGAAAGTGCTTCCATTCCAAAGTCTTTAAAATGGGAACGTTTGGGGTTTTTTTATAAAATATTTTTTACAACAATATTTATTTACTTTTTCTGCTGACTACAATAAAATGAACAGTGTCCAAAGTCAGTTGGTTCATTTTATAATTATTCATTTCCCCACTTGCTACTCTGCAACTTTGAAGAATTTCCAGAGCAGGTGGCCAGGCTGTCGCTCAGGTACATGTCCAAAGTTAAAGAAGTTTTGAGGTGACAGGATGAGAAAGGATGGAAGAAAATAATAAAAGGAAAAGTGGGAAAAAACTCAAGGCAGACAAGGTTCTTTGGGTAAATGTGATCTCTTTTATTAGACCCACTAAATAGTTGGAAAAATTGTTCTTTGCAAACTTTGGGGCACAAACACCCTTCTTCAGGCTTAGGAAGAGTGGGGCCTAGGGGTGGAATGGAAGCCAATATGCAAATTGCAGGTCTGTGAAAATGCAAATACATGGCAGTGAAGATCAGAGCGAATGGGAGACAATAGGTGTGAGACTACAACCAACAACCCTAAAGCATGGAAATGTTCACGACATCTTTCTGTCTATTACAATCAATGTCATAAAGGGAAAAGAAGAAAGAAGAAAAATCTAAAAATTTGAAAATTTAAGAGTTTTCACTTTCACTGAAAACACAAAGACCCAAAGAAAAATACAAAACCCAGTCCCACAGTTTAGGCTAAAGCCTATTATGCTGCTAAAGCCCATTTGACATCTGTAGATTTTATGCCCAAATTCAGAGGCTGATCTCATTCCAGAGCTATTCTCTCTCTGGGAAGCCCCAAACAAATCTGAAGGAAGCTCCAGAGCGCACTAATCCAGGCTGCACAGAACCCAGAGACACATGAAACATCTCCTGTGGTATACATGAAAATGACACTCTGTGGGTGTGTCTACATGTTCATGAGTGCAGTGTCTACTGCACATTAAATGTAGTGCTTGCAAAATGAAGTACTAAATAAATACGCAATATGACTGCCCTTCTGCACATTAGCACGATTACATGCCTTTTTTCATTATGTTTAATGTGCAATAGACTAATGCTACTGCACATTAGAGTAAAAGCATGGTTTTGCTGTGACACTGTAATACAGTCAATCAGTCTACTGCACATAAAGCATCTCATGTAGACATGCTCTCTGAGTTATATACAGCTGCTAGTTTTATTTGCAAGAGAAAGGTAAGGTATTACAATGTTTATAGTAATCATTCCCCATACCTCTGTGTATAATTTCTTTCTAGGTGTCCCTGGATGTAATTTTTTTACACAGCCAGCAGGATATAATGAAAATATTCACTTTCTCCTGCCTACTTTAAAAGATCATCTCAGAATTTATTTCATTCATCTTTTGGACAATGGAGGACAACTAACTGGTAGCACAGAATGATTTATAGGTTTAATTCAGCAGCAGTGGAGTTAGTACTGAGTTAGTTAGTACTGCATCAGCTATCATACCAGCTGGATGAACTTGTTAACAAAAGGACAAGTGCATAATATTCTAGTTGCTAAATTGCTTTTTGATGTAGTTATAATGGAAACTGTCACAGATGTGCTTTAAATCACTTAATTTATTAATAGAAGATTTAATGTATATCATCGATTATAACAGTTTAATGCAGTAATTTAGCTAGGTGCTTAAGCACATATCTAAGCATAACACAAATAGCTCTGCCGATATGCAAGGGACTTTAGGGTTCTCATCAGTTTTCATAATCTGTCTCTTAAAGTCACATGCTTAAATCTCAGACACATTTTATGACAGTTTCACCAGAATCCAGAGGGGCACAGGGACATCAAGGAATATTACCAAAGTTTACATACCAAAGCATATAATACAGGATAAAATACCTATTCTTGATTAAAGAAAACAAGTTCATACCTTTTTGTAACTAGCTTTGAGAGTATGACACCAAGGATTAATTTAGCTCGCTAAGTCTTATCACACCATGCAAACACCAGCCAATAACATTCTTTCACCTCAGACTCCAAAGCTAGATGTCTGAGAGCATTAAATTGTGCTTGGACTTTGAGCAAGGAACTGCAGAGAATCCTTTTCATTCCTGAATTCTGTTCACTACAAAGGATCCTCAAGGTCTGTTCTATTCTTTGGCATTGATTGGGTTGTCACTTAATTTCTCCTATTGAGCAGCTGTGCTCAAACAATCAGTTTTCTCTGTCTGCACCCAAGTCAGGCATTCAAATTCACTACAGCATTCCCTTTTGAAAATCGGAGCCATTCTTTGTCTTCAATGGACATGTCTACATATGATTATTAATACAATGCAATAAACTCCAAAGCATGTAGAGCTGGGTCAGAGCAGCCCCAGCTGGCAGAAGGTCTGGGATCAGCCTGCCAGCCCAGGACTGCTCCAACCCAGCTCCACATGCTGCGGCGGGGCTGGCTGGGGCATGAGGGTTCTTTAGTGTGGGGCTAGCTGGCAGGCAGCCCCTGCACTGAAGCACCCTCATGCCCCAACCAGCTGGGTCACTGTCCACATGTGCAGTGCTGCAAAGTAAATAACTCCACAGCAGGGTATAGTACTTGTAAGTACTCCAACCTAATAGCGCCGCATGTCTAAATGCCAAGATGCTTACTGCAGAGCTAATTAGTGTACTCAGCAGTAAATGTCTCGTGTAGATATGCCCAGCAAGTGCATGATTCTGCTTTCCCAAAAAGCAGGAACAAAATTCTCATTGCCCCTAGTGACAGTAAGATACAGGTCCAAAGATGGCTGCCTTGGGAAGGTTTAGGATGGAAAGCTGTTTTATATATATTTTTCACAGAGATGGGCCTGAGTTGCAAAGTTCATATAATTCATATCCTTTACAGCTGAACCCAGGAGCTGGCATCATAAATGAAATTGCCTTTGCAAAAGCATGATGCCAGCCAAAAAGTTATTAAGTTGACATGCAAACAACAGTAAAACAAGCAAATAATATTGCCGGATGCCAGTCCTTAAGAAATAAAATTCAAAACAGGGCAGGGGTTCTACATTTGCCAAGTACATGTCATTTCTGGAAATGTGTTATTGCTGATGTACAAGTTAATAGAGATAGATGTCAAAAGAATCAAATTCATCACCATTGCTGTAAAAGGAGGCAGAGCCAAGCTAGTAATCAAACAGCATTGCAAAGTCTGTTATAATTTATTTGGTTCATGCTGTTATTTAAAAAAAGACTGAGTTCTGCTGAGCACGTGTTCTGGGAAAGGAAAATCTGTATGTCACAATCCCGAAGTACAATGCTAACATTTAAATTTACACTCTGATTACTGGTATTTATTTTCATTGCAATAGTACATAGGATGGGCACTTTTTACTCTATCTAGCAAATTTATAGTTTATGTTTGGTGTTATTATTTTCTAGTAAACAACTGTCTAGCAGACTAAAAGTAAGATGCTGATTTTAACATATGGAGGCCAGACACTGCTCAGAAAGAGTTTGTATTTGGCATGGCAGTGCTGCTCTTTGTAGTAGTGTATATCATACACAGTCAATTCTAGAGGGGAAAAAAAAAAGTACAGAAAGGCTGGCTCAAAGATTTATATTTTTATTAAACTCTTTTTGGATACATCATACCTCAAGAAAGTTTTCCAGGGGCATTCTATCCATTCTATTTTTCTGATTTGTTGGCAGTATTATGGGAAGCTAAAGACTGGGAGGGTGGTCATATGGCATTATTCCTGTTACAGAGAACTGTTTCTGACCTGTAATATACAGACATATAACAGAGCAGTGAGGTGTCATGCCACCTCAGTGGAAGCTGCTAAAGGTATCTAACTATGACACAATGGGATGTGTCTACACATGCATTAGATTTGGAAGCAGTTTACTCACAAGTAAATGCTTCCAGGCAGGTGTCTAACATGCTGGGAAAGAAGGAAGAGGCTGGAGAGCTTGTTCCCTACTCAGCTCCACAATCACAGAGGTAGGTGGGGAAGATGCTCCCCAGGCCCCACCAGTAGGGAGGTCCTAGCCCCCACTTCATGATCAGGGAGCGGGGGCTGGGAGATCCTTATCTCCCAGCTCCAGCTCCATGACTGTGGGGCTGGCACTGGGAGATCCTTATCTCCCAGCCCGAGCCCTATGACTGCAGAGCTCAGGCTGGGAGATAACCATCTCCCCACACCAGCCCCTGGTCATGGAGCTGTTGCGAGGAGATAAGGATTTCCAAGACCCTTGCTTCCCGATCACAGTGGTGATGCCTGACTGACTGGGAGCAGATTTACTTCTGGTCAGGCATCTACATGAGCGCTACTGTGCAGTAACTAATCACAAGTACATTTACTACTTGCATTTGCAGGTAGCAAATTTACTCATTAGAGCAGTTTACTGTGCAGTAAGCATGTACAAATGTAGATGGGTATGCTTACTGTACAGTAAACTGCTCTATTGTGCAGTTAAGTGTCTCCTGTAGATATACCCAATGTCTCATGTAGATATACCCAATATCTCTTTGGAGTGCAAAGCTGCGAGGATACCTAGGGAGTACAAATGTTGTTCTTTTCTTCTTTGCAAGTGTAAACCCCAGGAGGGAACTTCTACGCCTTGGTGGGATGATGGGCAGATACCAGGTCTATCCTGGGAAAGTCAGTGAGACCCTCTTGAGCATGGTGGTGATGGCCACGTTGGAAATACCACCGATGTCAAGGGGCATTAACACAATCCTAGCAACCAGTTTCAATTGAGAGCTGAGGAGGCCCAGAGGGGAGTATTCTGAGAGAGCTCTTATTGAAGAGGTGCAGGGTCTGGCTGACTGAAATGGACTGCCCTTTTAAAAAGAAACAAAACTTGCAAATCGGTACAGTGTCCCAGAAGCTGAGAGAGGTTGAGGGGAATTTTAATAACTTTTCTCTCAACCAGAGAAACAGGCATACTGCTCTGAGTGCATGCTGAGAAAAAAAACATAACACAAGTGCCTCCAGAGAAGGTGGAATCAATGTACACTGAGTGCAGCTCTCAGAGGTATGAATAGCCTCAGTAAAAGGACAGTTCATGGGCAACTGGTGCCTCCTGGTTCTGTGGGGGGCACCAGCATCCAATCGTCAACAGAAGTGCCACCAACAAAACCGGAACTGCGGCTGGCACTTCTTGGGGGGGGGGGCACTGGCTGGGGCACCCCACTCCCTGGCCGGCAAGGGCTATTTCAGGGGGGCACGTGCCCCGCCTCCACCCTGTGCCCCCTCTATGCGTCACCTATGAATCCTGTACAAGGTGGGGTTTTAGGTGTGAATATTAAGGAAAGAGCATTAAAAACCAAAACAGAGTGGAGGTGTCCAAGCGAAATATAATGTATATCTATTGTGATGTTTAATATTTTGTTCTTGTAGTAAAAAGGTAATTCTGGAGAATTTTTTTTCTTTATTAGTCACTGAGGAAAATTTAATGTAAAATATCCTGCATGAGGTGCTGCTGGGCTATGTGTGTACGTACATATATAGTGAACCCAGAACGGTTATGAACTTCATATCATATATTCCTTAAAAAATGACACATTATGCTTGAAGCCTTATAGGGGAGAAGCTAAGTTCTGTATTACTTCTGAATACACTGAAGTCTGTGATCACTTTTACCTCTTGAGGAAGTAAGTTTCAGGAGTTTAAGCCAGCACCTGTGAAAGCTCACTCCCTGAACTTACAAGCCAACTGGGATCCTAGATCATTGATGCTTAACCTTTGTGCCCATGAGCTGGAGAAGTGGCACCAACCTTTGGGCCCTGTGAGCTGCATGAGTGATGTCAAGCCACTCCATGGGCTGGATCAGTCCCCAGGACTGGGCCCCATGCTGCCTCTGCCCAGCCCATGTGTGCCTTTTTTGGGGAAAGGAAGTGTATTACATGTGAGAAAATATGGCATTTTTCTCATCCTGGGTTCTTGGGCTTCTAATAGTTAAATGATTCTAACAGAGCTAGAAGTCTGTGAACATACTTAGCAATGTGAAGGCAGATGCCTTGCATAGCGGAGGATTTTGTGTAGCAGACAATTTTGTACAGGAGACAAGTTCTTTGAAGTGCTTCCATCCTCTTATCAGTATCACCTCAGCTTTGCCTGCTCTTCATCCAAACACTGAATGCAGCAAGGTACAGAGAAGGCTGAGAGATATTGCAGCTTATGTTTGAAGTCAAGGGGATATAGAACCAGCAATCTCTACTTTGCTTGTACTTCAGACTGTATGTGCATCTAAGCTGTGCCAACATTTGCATATGAACACTGAATAGTTTTGGGGAGAGGACTAAGTCTCGTGAAGTTGCAGATGATGGTTCTGGGAGTAGAAGATCACATGTTTGATAAGGGACCATCATGTGGTTTACTTTGACATGATGCATATGAAACATTTCAGATGTGTCTAGTCACCCTGTAACCTCTCAGAAGTGGTACAGAAACAAATTTAGTACTGAAGGCAAGCTGAGATTTTCAGTACTGAAACGTTCTGCAGGACCATAACTTTGCTCCTCAATAGCAGACGGCAGATAAGCACTCTTTGCCTGCTTCATGGCACTGGCATAAGTTTGCTTTCTGCACGTGTCTGTGAGCACTCTATTGCCTGCTATTGTAGCCCCTCTTAGCTCAGCTAGTAGAAAGATTCCTGGAGCTATGAAATGGAGGTTCTATTTCCACCTGCATGTGTGAGAGATACAAATAGTAACTTTTACACCATCCCACATCTGTTACAATACAGCACATAAAACAGTTGCAGCAGTTTAAGAATTAAGATTTTTAGGGTGAAGTCTTATAAAACAAACCAAAATGTTGATGTGAGAAATGGAACGTCCATACAATTATTATTATGGCTAGGGACAGACATTCCAAAAGCCTGAATTGATTCAATCTTTGCAGGTTAGTGTAACCTGGCCAGATGAATCAGTTTGTAACCACACATACATCCTCTCTGGACTAAGAAAATGCATGCCTGCAGTGGCTCAGGCTAGAAGCCGGGGTGTGGGGGGTGGTGTATTAGAGCAGCCCTCCCTTTCCTTCCATAGTGTTGAGCTAAGGGCGGCGTGGCCCGGCCGGGGCAGGACACTCTAATTGGTGAGGGGTTCCCCCCTCCTTGATGACAGAGCATTTATCAGCCCTGTTATCAGCATTTAACACCCCATCAGAAAACAAAGCCTCTCTTATTAGTTCAAGCTCTTAAACAACTTCTTCCAAGGAAGGGAACATTCCAAAGACGGATATTATCAGCTACCTGTTGATTAGCTCCAAAAAGCAGAGTGGATACTGTCCTGTCTGCCTTTGTCCTGTCTGCCTCACACAGACACCTCTCAGCATTAGTTAGCATACCACATGCTGCCTACAGTCTGTGTTGTGGGAAGGAGAGAGGGAGGGGGGACCCCTGCTTGGGCAGGGAGTGGTGAGGGGGTGGTGAGGCAGGGGAAGACAGGCAGATGCTGCTGTGCCTGCAAGTCTCTGCCAGAGCTCCAGTAAGGGAGCAGAGGGGAGGGGTCAGCCCAGCTCTCTGGAGCGGAGAGCCCAGCCCAGAAAGCATGATGGGATGCTGGGGGACTCTGATTTAACTTAAATCAGGAAGGGGTCTGGGGCAGACATTATATAAACTGATTTGAGTCAAATCAGTTAAGTCTGATAATACATTCAACCAGGTTTATCTCAAACCAGTTTCAGCTAGTTTGAAACTGGTTTATGTGCACTGAATGTCTGTTCTGTTACAGATTTAAACCAGTTTCTGATCACTGATCACACCCCACACCCACCCCTACACCCTGCCCAGCTAAGCTCCGTGCTCACACTGTCCCTCTGCTGGGAGGAGGAGGAGTGGGGAGAAGAGTCCCTCTCTGGTGCTGAGCAGCATCCCATAGAGCTCCCGCTCTCCACCCCGCAGCAATGGGGGAGGAGCAGGGGGAAGAGTCCTCCTCTGAGGCCAGGCAGCCTCACAGAGCCCCCCTCCCCACCCCACCACAATGGGTGGGGGGGAAGGAGGAGGGAGAAGAGCCCTCCCCAGCACTGAACAGAGCCCCCTCCCAGCCCCATGGTGGTGGGGGTGAGGGAGGAGCGGGAAGAGTTCCCCTCTGGGACTGGGCATTTCTGTGTGCCTGGATTGCTCCTGCTGTCAGGGAGCCGCTGGGGCGGGCCTGCTGGGGCCTGGCCATGCCCCGTTTCCTCAGCTCAGCTTCCCTGTGGGAGTGAGGGCTGCTCTAACTCCCCTGAGGTTCTGGCTTGAGCCACTGAAGGCATGTGCCTGTGTTTCCTGAATAGAAAGGGAATGTCTATCTACTTGGAAAGTGATTCACTCTCTGCAGGTTAGACTAACCTGAAAAAATTGAAACAATTCAGGCTCAGGTTTTTTGAATGTCTATCCCTAGTCAATGGGTATATCCTGTGAGAATGGCTTCACTTAGCTACTTGTCAGAAACATAAAAAGGCCACTTTTTCTCTGAAATAAATGGCTTGGTTCTGGCCTGTGGCAGTTGCCAATGTACTTTGGGTCTGTCATGAAAAATGCAGTAAAAAAAATGAAATATCAAGAAAAGGATACCTTCTGACCCATGATTTAAAATACAGAAGCTTTGTTTCTGCTTACACTCATCATGGCAGAAGTTATGACTTAAAAAACCATAGCTGGCAATAGAAAATAAAGTATAAGCATTTCCCATGAGAGGCCTTCAGGTTTTGTCACTGTCATGCATGTGAATGAAATCTAACAGAAGAGACATACCAGCACAAACTGCAGCAAAATTTCAACATGCTTGACTTACAATGGCATTGAAGGATTTGGGAGGGAGGAGTTAATCATGCAGGAAAACTGATCTCATTGACTACAGAAAACCAGTAGCATTTAGTGAAGATGCAGTCCAAGGTTTGGGAGTTTAATAGCCCTGTTTGTTTTAGCAGTGGTTCACTACAGAAAGAACCATCTGGTTCTGTATATAAGAATTTTTTGGGCACTATTTGTCCTGGCTATTGGGCTCACCGTACCACCATCAGGGTTATCTCTCCTGGGGTTGAGTCCTGCAGTTCACTCCCCTTTAAACCAGGCCTTGGTTGCAGTCCCTTTAGCACCACTGTGGCAGGGCACCAGCAGTGCCTGCCACTTTAAGGTTTCTAGTTGGCAATGGAGCAGCCGGCAGGTGGGTACTAGCCTCATCAAGGCTAGCACATGACCCTATGAGGACCCTGGGATTGGTTGAGGTGGTGTAGCAGCCTCCATTTTAACCCAGGCCCTCAGAGAGAGTAGTAGTAGTCTGAGCAGAGCAGGTTAGGTTAGAAAGCAACATCAGGCTGAGCTGTTCCTGGATCATCTTGGAGGTAAGGGCAGGAGTTATGGGGATGGTTTGGAGGCTCCTGGCCCTGGGTATGACCTAAAACTACACCCTGCCAGGGAAGGGTGGTCTGGTGGGGCTCCTAGTGGTGTGGGAGCCCCCAGGAAATGCCAGGCCAGTTACCTCCCCAGAGAACAGCAAGGAGGGGTGCCTTATAACCCCATCCCCTGCCTATGGGTGGGTTACCAACATTGGAAAGGAGTGGGGCCAGGCAATCCCAGTGTCAGGGATGCCTGAGCCCAGTGCAGGGGAAAGGCACAGGGGCAGCCACCTGAGCCCCACTGGGTAAAAAACCCCAGAGGCCCTGTAAGGGGCTGAGCAGGAGTGAGGTGGTCCACTGAGGGGCTGAGCCACTGACTTGGGGAAATGGATATAGTGAATAGGATAATATGGAAATACTGGATGTGACACATAAATACCTGTGAGGCATGGGACATGTGTAAGGGAAGGTTTGAGCATATACTTAGGCCCTTGTTACCAGGAGGTCAAAAACTGGGCAGCCTCCTGCCTTTAGAAATAGCATTCGTATTATTTTAATCAAGGCATGGCAGAAAAGTGAGGCGGGCGTTTAGCCCAGAACAGGTGGGCGGTTGGCACTAAGACCCGGCCCTGAAAGGCCGGCCTGTTACAACCACCCATGACTAATTCTGCAATACCAGCTGGGGTAGGACCCTGACAACACTTTCATCCATGAGCCTGTGTTGCATATGTTTGCACTGATACAGAAACAACTTTTTTCCAAACACAACACGACTTATGTTGCCAAAATACCATGTGGTTTTATAACAAAGAGACCTTACATTCATCATATCTTTAAACCTATGCTGACCCTGTCTACACATAGAGGGAGGAAATAAGCCACTATAGCTGAGGTAGGCGAACAGCTTGCACCCCTCACCTCTGGGGGACTATACCCAGTCTTTCTGCTTCAGCTTCTTTTACTGATATAACCTAGGGAATCTTATCAGTTTTCTTAAGGCGTCCTCAAATTTTAGGCAGGATGGACCAAGCCAGGTAGCTTTCCCCCCAGCTGATGGTTGAACCACTATTATCTTAGCCCTTTGGAAGCCAGGTACCTACCTCATTGTCTCACCTGTCCTCTAACAACCCCTTTATTGATGTAAAAGTTGTGTATGGCAGGCAGCCATGCACAATTAAGCAATGAAACCATATTCATTAGAGCAGGGGTTGTCAACCATGGGTACGTGTACTCCTGGGGGTACTTTGAAAGGTCCCATGGGGTATACACAGCCAGGCAGGGACAGAGTGCCACCACCCCACACCACTGCCTCACAGGAGCAGGGTCAGGGTGAGAGCAGGGGAATACAGACGCTGCGCTGCTGCTGCTCTCCACCCCTCCCCCAGCTCGGCATCTAGCTGCTTGCCACCTTCTCTGCCCCCCACTCGGCATCCGGCTGCTTGCTACCCTACCCCCTGTTTGGTGTCTGGCCACTCCCCCCTCCCCCCCCGGAGTACACTTATTTAAAAAGGGGGTCACCAGGGGTACACTTATTAAAAAAGGTTTAAAACACCTGCATTAGAGATTATGCAAACATATTCCCTGTTTGTCATGCTATTTATTGATGCCATGGTTCACATATTAACAACAAAGCTTCGTTTTTATACTGCATGGATGTGTTCAAAGTGCTCTGCAAACATCAATATCAGTGTACTTCATTTTCCCTAGTCCACGGTGCTCAAATGCATGGGCAGATTGAGGAATTTGAAAAGGGAGGCACAGAAGATACCCTCTTTCTCCCTGCTCCTCCAACTCCCCACAGACAAAGCAAGCCATGGCAGCACCTGCTGGAGACTTGTTTTGGAGTCCCTGGAGCAGGTAGGCTCCTCTCCCAATAGATCAGTGTCCCTTCCCCTCCAGTCTCTCCAGCTGGGGTTGCCTTTAGGTGGAAGAAGTGAGGACCTGTCCCTGCTGTCTGTGGCTAACCCAGGGGATCCCAGGGCTTTTACTGCCTTGCTCCAGGCGCGGGCATGGGGAAACAGCAGATTGGGGTGCCAATCCTGGCTGGAGACAGTGGCAGCAGCAGGCAAATCCCTCCTTCCAGTGCCTGCCCCCAGACTGTGAGGGGACACCCAGGGGTCAGGAAGGGAGCAGGAGTGCCTGGAAACCTGCTATCACTTCTGTCTCCAGCTGACCCAGGAATAGAGAAAGCTCTAGGACTGATCATGCCCTAATCCAGCTAGGGGATGCAGGGAAACACTGCATGGGGTGACAGGTCTTGCTTCCTTCCTCTCCACTGTATTTCCACGTGGCCTGAAAGATCCACCTGATAGGAGCAGCTGTGCAAAGAGTCAGGCAAGGCTCGGGGTGGTGGCTTCAGTGGGTGTTCTTCCCACCCTCCAGGCTCTCCTGCTCCATTGGTCCCTGGGTTGTCCTCTGTAATCTGAGAGAAGGTGCTGGAAGGGGGCAGTGGTAAAGTGAGAGGGGGGAGGGGGGTGGAAATCACCCATTGACACTTCCATCCCCAGCCCTACTCAGCCCTGGAGGGCAGAGATGCTCCCTGCAGCTGGAACCCTCAGCCCAGTAGGGGTAAAATGATGGAAGGGAGGGAGCAGGGACCCAGTGCAGTCACTGGCAATAGCTTCCAGCTACAGTGGGGCAGGAGTGGTCCTGGGGGTTCCCCCACACTTGGGTTAGCTGGGGATAGCAGCAGGCAGGTCCTCCTTTCTTCACCTGATCTTCTCACGTAGCAGGGCACCCGGGCGTCCAGGGCCATGAGGAAATGGATCCACCAGCAGATGGCCTTCACTGGGGAAGGGGGGTGCAACCACTCCACTGCACCTCCCTGGGATCTGCCCCTGGTCAAATGTTTTAGTGCACAAGTGAGACCGTGGCATGTACTGAGAATAAAAGGTGGCCTAATATCAGTCCAGATAAGATTGGCATGAATTGTGCTATACAGTTGGAGAGTAAGCATAATATCCTATCAGCCATTCTGATTACATTAATATTCATATATTGCTAATAAAGCAGAAGGTTCTATTTAGACTCTGCTGTCAAAAGACGAAGTAAAAGCAAGTGATCACATGAGCAATCTTCTACATGCAAATGATCAAGATATTACAACTAGAGCTGGTAAAAAAAAAAAACCCAAACAAACAAACCACACCATTGTTTCCCTTTGGGAAATGTTGATGGGGAGAAGGGAAAACAGCTTGCTCAAACTTGGTAAGTGCCCTTCCACCCACAATATATAATTGCCCACCCCTGGTGTAAGTGGAAATGTGCTCTCTTTATTTTGGAATAAAGATGTTTAAGTGTAGCTCTCTAAGGCTAAGTACAGACAGTCCAAAAACCCCTGAGGCTGAATCAATTCAATCTTTGGTGGTTAATCTAAACTGCGTAGATTGAACTGATAAGCAAGTTGTAGCAGTGAGGACTGCACATGTTAACCCAACCCCACAAGAGCCCTGTTGGGCCCCCGAGGGAAAATGGGGGGTAAATGCCATAGGACCACAAGACTTACTGGCAAAGGAGAGTAAGCCTGGACTGGTAAAGTGTGTGGCGCCGCAGTGCTGCTTTTTGAGCACACTTTCCATCCAGCTGGGCGGTGCCCAGATGATGACATCAGCCCTGCATGCTGCTGCGGGAAGTTTAAAAGGCACGGATAGTGCCGGAGAGGTGGAGAGAAGAAGCCGGCACTGGGTAGAGTGAGCCTGGGTGCAGGACGTGCCAAGGGGTGTCAGAGCAGTGGGGCACCCATGCAGCTAAGACCTCGCTGAGCTAGGGACAGGAGAAGGCAGGGTTCTCCCTCCTTCCCTTTCTTCTTTCTGGAGGGGAGACCAGGAAGAGAAGTAGCCTGCTGGGGCTTGTTCCAGCTGCTTTCCTTTGAGAATCTTTTTGTTTCTAGGGGTTTGGGGGGGGGGGGGGGGGGGGGTTTTTTTTTTTTTTTTTTTTGCTCTATGTCTTTTTGAGACCCATTGGGTCAAGTAGGAAGGCCCACTTCCTGGAAGAAGAAGGCCCAGAGCCTTTAGTCCAGGGATAGAGACTAGAGGCAGGCAGCGGAGAAGACATCAGGCACACTGATGCTGCATTCAGAAGCTGCCCAGCATAGGGCTGGATGGCAAAGCTTCAGCAAGTGTGGAACAGACCAGGCCAGAGAATGGAAGCAGGAACTGCAGCCAGCAAAATACCAACATCCACGGTCGGCAAGTGGACAGGATGTAGGTGAGACAGGGTCTCAAGTCTGCCACGGCTGTACCATGAGTATCCCTATGGGGCCCCACCCTATATATCACTGAACCCCTTCTTTTGAAGTCTCATCAAGACATGGCAGGAAAGTTGGAGAAGGGCCCTGCTCAGGGTATTTGTGTAGTTATTCACAAGCCAAGATGCAGCGTGACACAAGTGAACAGATATTCACTTTTGATTTCAGAAATGCAGCTACATAGTTGCAGTGGCCCAGGCCAGAAGCTGGGGGCCACAGGAGCACATCTCCCTACTCAGCTGGAACAGACCGCTTGGGTCAAGGCTAGCTTGCCTGCCTTGCAAGGCAGTGCTTCTGGGGGAGGTGCAAAGCATCCTGGGATGCGGAGGGACTGTGAGTTAACTTGACTCTGGAGGGGATCTAGGACAGGCGTTCAATAAACTTATTTAACCTAAATCAGTTAAGTCTGATTCTACAACCATCCAGATTTATCTTAAACCAGTTTTGGCCATTTTGAATGTGGTTTATGTGCACTGAAATTCTGTTGTGGTACAGGTATGAACTCATTTCTGATCACTTATACTGGTTTATGTGCAACTTCTGTCCCTCCCTAGCCTCTCTGTTTCCTTTTTTATACTAGTATTTTTTTCATGGATAGTTCAGTTTATAAATATTATTGCATGGGTGTCTTGTTTATGTATTTTCTTACAAGAACAACTTAATTTTGACAAATATTTTCACACTGAAAAATTGGAGTTTCTTCAAAATGAAACTTTTCACAGGAAAATATTTTCCATTCTTTAAAAAAATTCTATGGAATAAAACTGGCTTATGTGTAATGTCTGTCCCTAGCCATATAGGTTTAAGTAATCAGTTCTATGGAACTGTTGAAACAATATTATGTTTTGAAAAGTTTTCTTCTGTTTAATTTTAATTAAAACATATTACATTTCAGATTTTCAAAACTCATTGATTTCTATTTAATTTCTGATATTTTTTCCTCTCTTCCTTTCTTTCCCCTTTTGCCAGTAAATGTTAAAGAAATGCATCTTCTTTTCTGTTTTTACCCATCTTAAACTGGGTTTGGCCATTTTGAAAGTGGTTTATGTACACTGAGCTTCTGGGCTAGGGACAGAAGTTACACTAACCAGTTTAAGTGATAAGAAACTGGTTTAAACCTGTAACCAAACAGAAGTTCAGTGTACATAAACCATTTGCAAAATGGCCAAAACTAGTTTAAGATAAACTTGGCTGAATGTATTAACAGACTTAACTGATTTAGGTCAAACTGGTTTATGGAACTTCTGTCCCCGACTCCTTCCTGGTTCAAGTTAAATCACACTCCCCCAGCATCCCAGGATGCTTTGCAGCCCTGGGCTGGGCTATGCTATCTGCTCAAACAGAGCAGGGTTGGCCCTGCACCTCTGTTCTCTAGCTGGAGCAGCAAGGGCTGGCTGACAAGGGGGTGGGGGTCAGAAACCTGGCTGGAGATGCAGCCCAGTTTGCCTGGTAGGGGCAGAGCAGCTCCCGCCAGACTTTTTTTCCCCACTGGAGTGGAGGGGGTGGGGGCATAGGACAGCAGGCTCAGGCAGACTGAGATTAAACCCCCCTGCCTCCCCTCCCCCACAGGCACAGGACCCCAGCCAGGGCCTGCCCCGCTTTTCCCTCATGCTCAGGGCTCAGCACAGCCTAGGACCCCCAGAGCCCCGCTCCCAGCCAGGGGGTGATTCCAGTAATGCCAACTGTGACAAAACCATAGGGATTTCAAAGTCAAAATAACTCCCACTCATGATCTCCCAATCCAACCCTCAGAGCTCTGGATTTTCCTACCTGGTAAGTGGAGGGGAAGGGATGGGGGTGAGGGAAGGGGTGGAGAGAGAGATTGAGGCCCCTTGCAGTGAGGGAGGGAGTGGGAAGGAGCAGGGACTGAAGTGAATGGGACCCTGGGACTGTGGTGGATTATCCAGAGGTGCGTGGGGGGGGGTGAGGCAAGCTGGCTGCTGTGGGCTGGGGCTCTGCGCCCTGCTCTGGGAGCTCAGCCATGCAATCCCAGTAGGCTTCCTGCTGCTAGGCAGGCAGAGGACGCGCCGCATGAAGCAGCACACCCCATATCCCCTGCCTGCCTGATGGGTGGCAATAGCATTGCACAGCTGAGCTCCTGGGGCAAGGCAGTGGAGCACAGAGCCTCGGCCCATAGCAGCCAGCCTGCCTCTTGCCCCATGAAGGGCATGTACCCCCATGCCTCCCCTGGGGGTATGCACTACTCCGTGGGCCCATGCCCCTCCCCCATACCTCTGGATGACCTACCCTGTCCCCAGGGCCCCATTCACCCCTGCTCCTGCCCCACTCCCTCCCTCAACATGGGGATCTTGATCTGCCCCCCCATTCTCCTTCCCTCTCCCCACTGCCCCTTTCCTTCCACTTACCAGCTGGGTGCTGTCTGTGTGTGTGTCAGTTTCTCTGTGTGTTTGTGTCTCTGTCTGTCTGCTTGTTATTCCCAAGCCACAGCCTGCCCAGTCCTGCTGCTGCCTGTCACTCCTGACCCACAGTACCCCACATCCTGCCAGGGTGTGTGGGGAACCCCTCTCTAGACCCCAAACCCCACACACACACCCACAGCCCCCAACACCTTGACATATAACCCCGCTCCCCCCTCTCTCTCTATCACTCACTCACTCCACACACACACACACACACACACACACACACTTCCATCTCATGATTTATGTGCCAATCTCATGACTTTGGCATGGTGGGGATGGCAATACTGTGATCCCACTATGTCTTCCCAGATGCCAAGGTGGGGGTTTTGCTTGAGGCAGCCCAAGAGCAAAGGCCAAATTCAGAGAAAGAAGGGGAGCAAAACCAGCCCCAAGGCCAAGTGGGGACCTGCAC
Source organism: Alligator sinensis (assembly GCF_000455745.1). Lineage (NCBI taxonomy): Eukaryota > Metazoa > Chordata > Crocodylia > Alligatoridae > Alligator > Alligator sinensis. The sequence goes on along the minus strand of NW_005842384.1, from coordinate 1,238,067 downwards.
AGAGTGATTGCAGCAGTGGCAGCTCCATCCTGGACATTAGCACACCCCAGCAGAGGGACCCAGGCTGGGAAGGGACTGGAGTGTGTGTTTGTGCTAAGCTGGGGCAGAGCCAAGCTGAGCCAAGCCAAGCCAAGCCAAGCTGAGCATGCAGCTAAGGGAGCAGCAGCCACTTCTACCCACTGGAAAGTGGTGCCAGGGCCAACCCCAGCCCCAGCTCCTGTGGCAGCACACCCATCGTGGGCTCCAAGTGGGCACAAAGACTCCCCGGGAGATGAGGAGGAGCTGGCTGTGCCTGCTGCTGCTGCGCAGCACTTGCTGGATAGCCTCAGTCCCAACCTGCCTTACTTGGGGCCACCAAGCACCAAGCTGAGCATGC
>NW_005842384.1:1235717-1237673 GCF_000455745.1 Alligator sinensis | reverse complement strand
GGGCCCCCCCCGCCCCTGGTGCCTCCCCTGCCACTGCTGCCATTTGCCGATGTGGTGGCCAACCACAGTTCGGCAGTACAGTCAGTGTGGACAGCTCCTACCATTATAGCCAGGGTGGGTCCCCCTGATGGTGGTGGCAGAGAAGCTGTAGAAGTAGCACCCCATGCTTGGTGCCTGGTACATAGATTTCATAGACATTAGGGCTGGAAGGGACCCTGTAATATCATCAGGTCCAGCCTCCTGCCCAAAGGGCAGGAAGTCAGCTAGAGTCAAAGGATCCCAGCAAGATAAACGTCCAAATGTTTCTTAAAAGTGTCCAGAGTAGGTGCTTGCACCATCTCTGGGGGAAGTCTATTCCAGGCCTTGGGGGTTCAGACAGTAAATAAGTTTTTCCGTATGTCCAACCTAAAATGGTCTTGCAAGAGTTTGTGATCATTGGAACTTGTCATCCCTTAGGGTGCTCTGGTGAATAGGCATTCCCCCAGATCCTGATGCACACCCCTTATATACTTATAGGCTGCCACCAAGTCACCCCTAAGCCTGTGCTTCTCCAGGCTGAAGAGTCCCATAGCTTGCAGCCTGTCTTCATAAGGTCTGTTCACTTGCCCTCTAATCATGCATGTGGCTCTCCTCTGGACTCTTTCAAGCTTTTCCACATCCTTTCTGAATTGTGGAGCCCAGAATTGAATGCAGTACTCCAGCTGCAGCCTCACCAAGGCCGAGTATAGTGGGAGGATGACATCCTGGGTCTTGCTTGAGATGTATTGGTATATGCAAGCCAGAGTTTTGTTCACTTTTTCGGCTGCGGTATTGTATTGGTGGCTCATGTTCATCTTGTGGTCAATCATGACCCCCAAGTCTCTTTTGGTCATGGTGCTAACAAGGGTAGCACTGCCAAGCCTACAAGTGTGATGTGGGTTTCCCCCCCCGCCCTGAGGTGGAGCACCTTGCATTTCTCCATATTGAATGCCACCAGGTTTTCATCTGCCCACCTTGCAAGCCTATTGAGGTAGGCCTGGATCACCAGCTTATCCTCAAGTGTGGATACTCTTCCCCAAAGTTTGGTGTCATCAGTGAACTTGGCCAGTCCACTTCTGACACTAGAGTCCAGATCATTTATAAAGACATTAAAGAGTACAGGCCCAAGAACAGAGCCTTGGGGAACACCACTGGTCACTGAGTGCCATGTTGCTTCAGGTCCACCAGCTACCGCTCTCTGGGTTAAACCTCTGAGCCAGTTCCCCAGCCATCCAACTGTAGTGTAGTTGAAACCGCAGCTGCCCAATTTTTCCATGAGGACATCATGGGACACAAAGTCAAAGGCTTTTTTAAAGTCCAAATATATGATATCATGGGGCTGTATTGCGCTACCACTCCCACTGGGTAGGGGAAGAGTAAGCAAGGCATATCCAGCTTGGTGCCTGGCAGCCCAGGGATGGCAGGTCAGGTCTGGGGCCATGAAGTGAGTGCCACGTGGCAGTGGTGGCAGATGCAGCCAGCTCTTCCACGCTGTCAAGGGAGCCCTTGTGCTTGTCCGCCTTGGACAATGAGGTCAGGGGGTCAAAAAAGAGGACATGTCCAGGAAAACCTGGACATAGGGTAACCCTATTAACAGCAGCATTTTTCCCTGCCTAGCCATACTTTATCTTTCTTGATCACAGGGAAGGAGGTCTGGCTGATGAAGGAAAAGTCCTGCTTTTCCTGCCCAGCCAGATCTGTTTCCCCAGTCTGGCTGGGTGGGGAAAGCAGGGTGATCACATTGCTTCTTGTCCTGTACCATAGGTTGGATCCAGGCATGCAGGCATATGTAGTTTCTGGTGCTGCAAATATCTTTGCAGTGTCCCAGCCACATGAGTTGCACCTTCATCAGTGCATGTCGCTGCTAATTTGTGGTGCCAAGACATAATTTGGTACCAGGATTTCCCAGTAGCAACCCCCCCCCCCCCCCCAAACAAA
>NW_005842384.1:1234244-1235695 GCF_000455745.1 Alligator sinensis | reverse complement strand
AGCGGCCAAAACCCACACTGAAGGGCACGCTGCCAGGGCAAATGCAGAGATGAGGGAGCAGGCAGCCCAGGGCTGACTGCGACTCAGTGTGCCTCAGCACAGGGGCTCCACAAGCCTCAGCACAGGGGCTATGCAGTGGAGCCCCCACACTGAGGCACATGGAGATGGGAGCAGCCAACTTAAGGCTGCTTGCTCCCCCATCTCAAGGTACACTGTGCCCCAGCCAGCTGAGGAGCAGGGCATCTCAGCATGGGGGCTCCACAGCACGCAGAGATGGCTAGCCCCTGCTGAGGCACCCTGTACCCCAGCCAGCACCCCCATGCAGGACACAGAGCAGCAGGACATGTCCTGCAGCAAAGCACAAAGGCAGGGGTGTGCACTGCAGCACAAAGTAGCGGCACAAATTTGTGCCACTACCATAGGTGGCACGAGGAAATATTATTTGGGGGGGATGAGTAAAATTAAAAGAAACTTCTATAGTGCTGCTTTTAGGTGTGGGGGTAGGGGGTGGTGCAGGGTGGGGGCACTGCAGGGCACAGTGCTGCGGCAGTGGGGCATGGCAGTGGCACTGGAGCAGTGGAGCTGAGCATGCATGGGGCACTGGCCTGGCTGTACACCAAGTAGTGCCAGGCACTGTGGGACAGTAGCACCATGGTACTGCTGTTGTCACTGGCCACCACAAAATTACTCTGTGGGGGCTAAGCCCCATTAGTCTCGGCCTTCCACCACCTATGGCCACTATTATTTGTGCTGCTGCAATGGCATGCCCCTGCTTGTGTGGACATGACCATAGAGGGCAGGACAAGGGGCAAAGTGCATTTCACCCTGTGAAGCAAATCAGCTCTGCTGTGACACATCCCAGCACAGCTGATCCACTTCATTCATGACATCCATTTCTAGCCTTAGAAAGAAAGAATTAACTTTTGCTGTGACCCAGACATAGTGGGCTAGTTCCTTCATAGGACACTGCACTGTCCCCTCTTCCTACTGCATGCTGTGAATGATGAGATGCTGTGCTTATTCCCCCTCCACCCCCAAGGGATTATGCCCTCTTCCCCTCTTAAAGCTGACCATTAGTACACAGCGGACAGTCAGCAGATGGTGAACCCTATTGTCTAAAATCAGCACAGCCACTTGATGCAGTAAGATAACACACCCTGTTATTCTCATAGGGTGGGGAGAGTGAGGGGAGTGTTTGAGCTCACCCTTATCCAAGAATCTTACTTGTAGCCTCCATTGCATTGAAAGAATATGGGGTCTGAGGGAACTTAATGTGGTTTATAGCTGTTGATTCTACCAAGACTTATTGCTTTAGTTTTCAGCTCATTCTAATTTTTCTCAGCCAAATGTCTCCTGTGAGCTTGGACTTTCCTACAGTCTGTCTGCTACACTCTTCCCAGATCTATCTGACAGCTTTGCTGAGAAGAGAGAGTTCTTTTCATGCAGGAATG
>NW_005842384.1:1232102-1234223 GCF_000455745.1 Alligator sinensis | reverse complement strand
TGCTGCTCTAGTGCAAACCCTGTTTCATGGATAGGAAAGGAGAGTTGTTGAGCCTGACTACAGATGTAAAAGCTCGGTGGAACACTAGATTTGGTCAGTTCTCCAACATATGCTTGCAGTCACCTCCCTAAATGAAATTCAATGGAACAAGGAATCCAGGGTTTTCTCTGCACCTAACAATTTTACACAAATTCCCTTGGCTGCAACTCATAGGCCCTAGGTACCACAGCATCCAGCACACTTGTCAATATTTTGAAAACCCTTTCTGCAGTTTACATTCTAAATACAAAGGCATCACAGAGACAATGCTCCGTCAAGCACTGAATCTATACAGTACCAGTTGCATTCAGCCTTTTAAGATAAATATGATAGTATAATTCTGGTTCTTCAGTTTTGCTTTATTTCTTCATAATTCTTGTTTTAAGGGAGTGTCTAAAAGGCACTTATATGAAAAAAATAGTATGTGTACAACTTACAGAATTCTTGCCATTTTTCTTTGTTTGCAATATGAACTGTGGTTTTTTTTAGGTCCTTTTGTGCCTAGTACAGACATGGGAATAAAGACAAATCATTCCTGAGCCTCACATCTTGTCCCCTTCAAACTCAGGGTCTTGTTTTATGCTAGAACATTTCCTCCAGATAAAAGTCACATCTGAGATTCAGACGTTTTTGGGTTTGAATTCCAGACAGTGACTTGGAAAATCCTGCATTACAAATGGAAAAAGTGATCGCTAGTTCTCATGGTTCATTGTAGCATTAATATGCTCTCATCTAGTGGCAATGGTTTCTAGCATAATGTACTAAACAAAGTACACTTTAAGGTGGATGATAGTGAATGGTTTGCTAGCTTTGAGGTGGGAACAACTAGAAGTTTTCTTTCTCCAAGCACCTGTCCGGGCTTCAGCTGCCCCAGCCCTGGCCCCGTTTTTCTCTGGCCAAACCCTCAGCCTTGGTCTGCTGTCTGTGACTTCACCACCCAGGCATCAGCCCTGACTTGGCAGCCCTTTCTGGAGCTCCAGTTTCACTCTACCAACCACAGCCTCTTTAGTTTGGGTCTAGCCCTATCACTGATGCTAAGGAGTGCCTCCCAGGCACCCCACCCATGGCCTCCTCTTCCTCCCCTGTAGCCACAATCCAGTCCTCCAGTTCAACTCAAATGAAAAAAACCCAACCTAACTGGTCCCAACAAAAACACAAACCCCTTCAGGTCTCTGAGTACCTCTCCTGGGCTGACTTGACTCCAAACTCCAGTCTCCAGCCAGCTCTAGTGGGAGCTCTGTGTCCTGCAACAACCAGCCTTTGTCTAGTCTGTAACTCCTAGAGCTCAGGCCAAAGTGTTGTTAATTCCACCATTAAGGGTGTTTGTACACGAGCACAGAGGCTTCTCCAATGCCCTGGAATTACAGCGCATTGGAGCAAACCCAATTAAAGGAGTCTGCTGGAGCATGATAATTACCATGCTCCAGAAGCCTCCAGCATCTCATGTATCAGTGCTCCAGCACTTCAAAAGCTTGCAAAGATTTAGTTCAAGTGCCCCCACTGCCATTTTGAAGTACAAGGATGCTGATACATGAGATGCTGTGGCACTTTAATTAGAGCGGCTCTCGGAGCTGTTCTAATTAAAGTGCTGCCCCCCAACCCCCAGAGCACGTGTAAAAGTGCCCTAATTGCCAGATCTTTTCCAGCCCCTGGCTCAGTTCACCTGGGCAGCTACTACTTGCTGCCACTTTACCCTCAGGCTTCCTAATTCCCACATCTTCCTTCCTTCCTTCCGCTCGGACACTGCGGAGCAGGCTCGCTTGGAGCTGCGTGGGGCGATCCCGAGCGTAAGACTCCCCGGCTTCCTATCTCTTTTCTTTCTTCCCTCCCCCCTGTCTAAAGGTCTCTAGCCTCTGTTTATTTCACTTTCTGACTCTTTTCTTGCCTTTTTGCAGCTTTCTCCCCCACTTTTCTCTCCTCTCTCTTCCCTCCCCCTCTGCTTCCGGTTTCTTTGTCTGTGAGACGCGTCTCGCAGCCTCCTCTTTTACTGTCTCTTTCTCTTTCTTTCTCTCTTTTCTGTCTGCTTGTTACGGGGAGTTACCTTTTCCATTAGCCTGCCTTCCAGAGGTGCTCTTAATTACC
>NW_005842384.1:1226163-1226587 GCF_000455745.1 Alligator sinensis | reverse complement strand
GCACCATGGGTCATCTCCTGCGTGACATCCGCGCCGCCCTCCCGCCGGTGGTGGCGGCCGCCTTGGACGAACATCTCCGGGCGCGCCAGATCCCGCGGGCCACGGATGCCGCGAGCGAGGCTTTCCCTCCGCTGCCTGTCACCCCGGCTCTGGCCGCGGAGTTGGCCGGTGGGCCGGGCACTCTGTTGCGGCTCCCCATGCCTCCCGATAGTGACACAGGTTGGCCCTTTGCTACTCTATCGCATAGAAGCTTGTATGCCTGGGTGGTTTCTGTCCGCCATGCTCAGTGCTGGCAGGCCACCCCGATACACCGTGGCGATGGCACCTGGGGCCACCGGCTTCCCCACCAGCCCACCCGGCGTGGCGCACATTGTATAAGCCGCCGACCGCCAAGAAGACTGGCGACCTGCAGTGGCGGGGGTGG
>NW_005842384.1:1195660-1226138 GCF_000455745.1 Alligator sinensis | reverse complement strand
CGCTCTTTGCCACCCTCGAGCCGCCGCTGCGGGCGCTGGGCAGGAGCCTCTCAGAGACCACCTACGTATGCTCCTACCCGTACCGGGCGGCCGAGCGGGGCGCCATCTGCCTGGCCAACTTCTTGCTGGGCCAGGCCAAGATGGCCGTTCTAAAGAACCGCCGTAACCGGCTTGCCGGCACCGGCTCAGATGATGCCCCGCGGCTCTTCGGCCTCCTAGTGCGGGCGCGCCTCTCGCTGGAGTTTGAGCACGCTGTGCTCCGGCGGGGGGTGCCCGCCTTCGAGGCACTCTGGGCCCTTGAGGGAGCGCTGTGCCACGTGGAGGACGGCCGTCTCAAATACGCGCTCTGATGTCTTGACCGGTCTGGGTGACCAGGTGGGTGCGGTGGCGGACTGTGGCTTCCGGCTTGTGCCGTGCCCTGGGCCCTCACCAGGCTGCTTTTGTTTATTTTCTCGGGGTGAGAAGTTGAAGGTTTTTGTACGTGTACTATGGGACAGGGAAGGGTGGAATTGTTCGTTTCTCGAGGGCTATATATAGCATGTTAGACATGATGTGTATTACTGCGAAGGTGTTTGTCACGGTGTGATGTTCTGAATGTCCTGGAATGGTTTCTCTTTGGTGTGGTTTGATGGTTTTTTGCTTTCTGTATCTGATCTTTTGTGAAATAAAGTTGTTAAAAGTCAAAGTCCTTCCTTCCTTCCAACAGGAGTAGGGGCTCTCTGTAAATGTACACATAAACGTTGCATTGCTTTTCCAAATGCTGCAGCCATGTCCAGGCAGGACTGGCTTTAATTCAGACTTCATTCTGCTACTTGAATCTAAGCTCTCAACCTTTCCATGTATGATTTTTATAACAGACACATCTAACTCTCACCTGCCTTACTGTCATCTAGTTAGTTTGGTTTCAGTCAGTCACAGGTTCAAAACCAGTTGACTGTCTCCAAGATGACAAAAGAACCAGCTCAGAAGCTGAAGCATTGGCAAAAATTTGCTTAGTAAATGTAGCATCCTTCTATATTTGTCTTGCCCTATGTGAATACCCCATCTTCCCTTTTTATGGCTGACTCAGTTCATGAAGATTGATCACTAAATATTCGTAGACATTACTCAGGAGTACAAATGTGAGGTGGGAAAAGGCACTAAAATGGCCTCTGGAGGCTAGGAGAAGCTGCTAAGTGAATACAAGCCTGAAATCTCTGTTACTGAGGCCTTTATTGCTGGAGTGTAATTGTTGGCAAATCAAGCTTCTATAAAATAAAATGTAAACTTAAATTGTCATTATTCCACTCCTCGAACAATGGGTTTTTTTTTCAGAAACAAAATAGTTTTGCCAATATATGCATGCATTGTTATAGCAATTTAATGCAACATGTTCAGTTTTTTCTTTCCAATAAGTATTCCAACAGATCAAAGGAAAAATCTCAGCAAAGCACTCTACTTGGTCCTGTTTTAAAGGAAAAATCTGTAAACTTAATTTGCAATTTGTCATTCTGATCGATCACTTCTTGACAGAAAAGATTAGCTGTTGGCTTTAGTGTCTCATGCTGAAGCCAAATGAGATTAGGAAAGGCAATATTAGCTTGCATACCGCAGACCAACTCAGGGTTTCTGATAGACATGGAATAACCCCCATCAAATCAGTGATGTGCTGCCAATATTTCACAAAAGGGTACTCACAGAAATATTCCTCCTGAGCCTCCATGTCTCAGGGGAAAGCATGGTTGCTAAGAGAAAATATGAAGAACTGACAGAGCTGGGCTGTGCCTGAGTTCACCCAGCAGTTATGATGATAATAATAATACTAACAACAACAACACTTCTCTAGCTTACAAGTATGTTGTGAAATAAATTAATTAATATTTATAAAACACCTAGAGATCCCCAAAAGAGAACTACCATAATAGAGTTGTTGTTTTTATTAGTCATATCTGATAAGTTTAATTTTGTTTTCACGGTGACTTTTTTTCTGCAACCAGTAACTGAATGGGTTTTTGTAATATTATAAGTATTAAATTCAGTTTTATTCCATGCCTTCTATCTATAATATTTCCTTGAGATGCATCTTAATTAATGATGAAACCGTTTCCAACTTCATGCTGAACAATAACACACATTTATTATTCTTTTGCTGCCTCTTAAAGAACAGTTGCTATTTTACTTCCGTGTCTTCAGAATGTCAAACAAGAGCTGAGGCTAAACTGTTTATAGCAAAATTCTGCCAAGATTGAATTATTTATTTCTGGCTCTGTCTGGTCTCTTCAGCATGGCCTGGAGATTCCTTTGAACTTTCTAAGCTGACAATACTGAGTCATTGATTGCTTTTCACTGATTTAAAGGGTCACAGTTCAAAGATAGTAATTCTAATTGTTTCTCCCACCTACAAAATATTTCTTGTTTCCAGAGCCGCTGGATTTCTCTAACACTGGAGTTATTGATCCATTCATCCAGGTTTTATAAACGTGATAAATAACCTTTTCTCTCACTGTCTTCCCTTATACTGTTATTTGAGAGTTAGTCAGCCCACAATGCATACACAGCAATTTGATGCAAAATTAGGATGTGATCTTGTTCCTCTGGGTTTTAGCTATGCATGTGCATATGCCCAATGAAATCAATAGGGTCCATCAATGGATTGGAACCCGGATGGATATATTTTTCCCATTCTCCCTTAAATAAAATGTCCATAACATTTTCATTCTGCTCTGTGAGGGGATGTCCATGCTGTGACCCTGGTGATTCAGAGGAAACTGCTGTCAAATGCACACCATGCACCTGGTCCTGCTCCCACCTTTGCTCCTGAAAACGCAGTGGTGGAGCTGCTCTGGAGTATGCCCCCACAGCTGCTTTTGAGCAAAGTGAACACAAAGAGCAACAAATGGTTGCAAGGAGAGCCATATAGAGTGACTTCACGAGACCCAGGCTGGATCCACAGGGGAATGAAGTGATGCAGTTGCACCCACCCTTTGATTCCTGTTCCCCCCAAACTTTAAAACCAATTGCCTAAGTGGGACAGTAGTATTTCTTTTCAGGCAATGCCGAAACAGCCAGTTGATTTTATGGCTCACTGTCATCTCCCTTATTGCTGCCAGTCTCTCTCCACTGAGGCGTTAATGATCCTTTATCCTTTTTAATGTTCCTGATGTTCCACTATTCAAACTCTCCTCCCTTCTGCAATTTTGCTCTGTTAACCATTTCTGGTAATAGTCTCTTTTCTATTTCAAAGCCCTGCAGACTCTTTTTATCTCTAGCTAAAAACTTTAACTCAGGTGTGGTAATATTATCTCAGGTGTAGAAATGATTGACAGTGAAGTATTGGAGGCACTGTCAAAGCAGTCAAAACAGCTACATTTTGTTTTATGAATCTGAATAAGAGATGCACATTTAACTATAATGGCTATAGGCCTAGTGATGTAGTATCTTTGACTATTTTTTGCTTTGTGCTTTCTTTCAAACTTTATATAGAGATTTAGCAAATTATTGATATGATTAATCTAGTGCACATTCCAATAATTAGATTTGTTTTTGCTTTAGTCTTAGACTGAATAATATAGTGCTAGACCTATAGCATATTAATAAAGCATCTATTTTCCCTTTAATTGGAGGAAAGTATGTGTTGAGTTATATGTGATGATGTGCCACACCATCTGTATGGCACTTTACTAAATCCTAGATCTACCCATGACCACACCCTTCTGGGTTTGTGTGAGAGAGCAAGTCAGGGGCTCAGGAGTAGGCACCCTAATGCCATGCTGGGGATGTCTTTATGAATTTGCTGATGATGATTCTTTTCCCCACCCATTTATAACTATGGCAAAATTCCCAGTAACACTGAGGGAAGTAGGGTAGGGCCTACTTTCCTTTTGAACCACTTTTTAGCTTCAACCATCAAGATGCTGCTAAACTGTCATGAGCTAATAAGAGCTTAGAATGATCAGAGTCAAAACCTTGTGGGATGGTCGCATCTGTCTGGATTATATTGTAAGAGTGAAACCGTAGGTCCACTGAAGTCAATGGGATTTCACCGTGAGTGGCTAAGCTCTTGGGTGCTCTTTATAAGCCAAATCCTAAGACTAGCCAATTCGCAGCAGTGAATTAATCAAACTTTATCAACGGACTCCCAAGGCTGCACATACTTGTGGACATGACAGCTTGGGCTGACAGCTGCCATCCAGCAAGCAAGGGGGACGTCCCACGAGGTCAACGGCCCATGGATTGGGTAAGCCTGAAAATTGGGGAGTCACCAAAGTCTGCCAGAGAGGGATAAAAGGCAGTGAAGAATGACCCCCAATGGCGCCCTCTCTGACCTGACCAGCACCCTGCCTGCCCAGCCATAAGGACCAGTCGGCGGCCCCCTTCTGAAGCCACATCGCACTGAAAGAAGCCTCGACTGGTGATGGACAGTGGACCCCAGCACTTGGGGATAGGTATATCTTGACATCGGTGCTTAGTGTTCATAGCTAGCTACTGCGAGTGAGTGCGTGTGCATGAATGTGTATGTATTTGAGGGGATCAGCCCCAAGGTTTATGATCTGACTTTTGCATCCATCTAATAAACTAGAATTTTATGATGATCCTGTGAGTTGGTCCTTTGTAGCCAACAACATAGGAAGACTGCATTGGAGCAAGGCACTTCTGAAGTGAAAAAGTCCCTGATTTTGGCCTCAGAGAATTGGTTCCTACACACAAGTGTGAACAAGCATTCACAAACCCGGTCTAGGTCTAGGTGGCTGTTTACAACTGTAGCTGAGTTTTTCAAGTTAACTTCTTCAGTTTTACAACAAGGCACCATGAAAAATATACCACTGGATTGTGAGCTTGGCTATTAACTGCTATGCAATACTAAACAATCAAATACCTACTTTATGCATCTGTAAGATGAGGGTAATAATAAAATTATTTACAAAATGGTAAAAGTTATGTATGGATAAAAAATATATATTATTATTTAAATACAGGAGATGGTAGGGAAATAGAAAAGAGATCTATACTGTATTTTTAAACATATTTGGAATCATAGGAATATAGGAAGCATCGTGCCAGATCAGATCAACAGTCCATAAGTGTGGCAACATTTTGGCAAAACAGACTGTGTTGTATGATTCAGAGGAATAAGCAGTAATAATAGATAGCTACTGAATTATGTGTCCAAAGGAGAAGTTTCTTTCCAGCCACCAGAAACAGAGTTAAAGTAGCCAGATTATGAAGCATGAAGGATTTTTGTCCTGTCTAATATAGACACACGTAGTTCTGTTTTTGAATCCTGCTATGCATTTTGCCTCAGTGGGTGTATCTACACATGTGCATTAATGTGCAGTACCGTATTTTACTGCATATTAGAATGTTATAGTAAAAATGTGCTAATGTGCAGTAAAATTAGACTACTGCACATTAAGCGTCACTAAAAAAGTGTGTGCTTTTGCTACTACATATTAGGGCAACCTAATGTGTATTTAATTATTACCTCACATTAGAAGTACTAAATTCAATGTACAGTAGCAAAAGTGCATTAATGAATGTATAAACACACCCAGTGAGTTCCATGGATTATTCAGAAATGTAAAGAAAACTATTTTACTAACTTTATGTTTGCTGCTTTCCATTTTATTGAAGTTCTTTTGTATTTTTATCACTACATGATGTAAAAATAAGGAATGCCCTGTTCAATTTCTCTATACCATTCATTATTTTATGCACTATTTCCTATATATTTTTAAACACTATTTGTATTATATGCCTACCCAACTTTTTTATCATTACACTTCTGTAAAAAGAGGGGCCTCAAGTAAGGATCTGAATATCCATGAGCTGTAATTGAGTTCTGATTCTGATCTAGACCTAAATATTATTGTTCAGCTTTACTTTCTAAAATATATGTATTGACCAGTTTAACAGTACCTGTTATTAAGAAAAACAGGTTAATTTTCTTTTTTTGAAGGAAGAATTATACCAGTAATTTTAACAGGAAGGGTTACTTTTTGCAGCGAATTTTGCATTCTGTCATCCACAGTAGATTAACAATTTATTGATCAAGGCCTATCATAAAGAGACTAACAACTCTTCAACCTTTGGCAGGGTCAGGAATGGGGGTAGCATGCCCCATGGTGGGAAAATGAGAGATGCTGAAGTAGGGATAAACATTTTTTTAAAAAGTACTAAACTAGTAACTCAAAGTAGCATCATTTATTGGAATGCCTACTTAATTTCAGCACGTACCCATTGGCTGCATACTCCATGCAGTACATCAGTATACCTCCACTAATTCTAATGACTTGCATTGATAATGCTGACTGAAAACTTGGCCCTGCAATACTTCTTAAATTGCACTTTAGTTCTGTTTGGCAATTAAGAAACATGGAGTATTTTTTTTGTCTAGGCAGTTGGAAAACATTTACTGATATCATGTCATCAGTGGAAACTAAGCAACAAGGTCTACATAACATCAAAAAACTTACTGCTTGGCTGAGGCTGCAAGCCCTACATCCCATCCCTGACAAGCTAACTCTCCCAAGCTCAGAAGTTCATACCATTCTCATAGTTTATGGGAAAAAACCCCAAAAACCTGAAACAGCTGCCAAAAATCACAAGATAGCTAATTATCCAATTAGTAAGAAAAAAAAAAGACTTAAACTATGCTGAAAATCACACTAGCTCCAGGCATGGATGTAGTAATTCTTGCAATGAAAGCAATCATCCAAAAAATGCAATTTCTCTGCAATATTACCTTCTATAATGCTATCTCTGTCTGAGGCCAAGGATTTTGAGGGAAAGCATTAAATCAGACAGCATTGAGATGATTCAGACTTTCTTACTTGAATGTTTTTTCTCTAAGATAAAAGTCCTATGGCAATTGAGTTCTAAAAGATCTCTTGCTCTTAACACCCCAATCAGAAATACTTGGTACTTGTAAACACAAATGCAGCAACGAAACCATTTTTTAGTTACATCAATCTTGCGCTACATTTCTCAGTAATATTTTGACCAGTGAGCTAAATTCTAAGCATATGTGGAGCAGACAGTGAGAATTCAAGTAGAACAGGGAAAGAATGAAAATGCAAGGAAAAAAAACCACATCAAAATATGGCCAAAAGCAAATGCACAACAACAAAATAGAGGAAATAAAATGCAAAGACCAAAGAATCTTTGGGAACAGCAGAGAAAAACATGATAATGGAAAATGCCTGATGTGCAGTTACTGTTGCAAGACAAATCATTTGGCTAAAGCTTACAGACATGAAAACCAAAGAAACATTGTTGAGGAAATAAGCAGTGACTCAGATTATGAGATTTTAATGCACATGCATGACATTAATGCAGTGCAAAGCAGCAAAAATAAATGGTGTACAAAAGCTCAGATTAGCACCAAACCAAAGACAAGGCAGCAGTGTACAATCAAACAAGACTAAATGACAAACAGAGAGGGGAGTATCAGTGAATGTGCTAGGCTACAAAGACTTCCTTGGAATTCTGTGAAAGAAGTGAAACTGCAACCAAGCAAAGTCAAATTAAAATCATATGATGACATGATCATAACACTAGTAGGATAGCAGTGCCCAGCCTTACAACCCTGTGGGCAAAGTCAGTCTGACCACTAGATCCTGTGCAGGGTAAGTATGTGGGATTGGTCCACAGGTAGTGTCCCGCAGCTGGCCTGATTCCATGAGCCAGATCCAGCAATAAGCCTGCTCAACCATGGACATCAGATCTGGCCAAGGAATGACCTTGTGTGCCAACCCACCCATGGGTCTGGAAATTTTATGGCAGGGAAGCAGCAATTAATCCTGCTTTTGCTTCATTGCTGCAAAATTTCTGGGCCTGTGGGGAGCTCCATGGTCTGGATAACATGACTCAGATCTGACTGGCAGGACACTGCACTAGGACAATATCTATTGTAAACAGAATACCAAGGAATAGTATACAACTAAACTTTCCAATAATAAAGACTAGAGAGAAGCCACATTTTTTCAGCCAAAATGAATAAATTCATGACCCTCATGACACAGGGTGTACCTACATGTGCATTAGTGTGCTTTAGTTAATTCACATTAAATCTAGTACCTCTGGGAACTCTGAAACCCGCTCTAATTAAAGTGGCACCAGGTCTCATGCATCAGCATCCCCACATTTCAAAATGGCAGTGGGGGCACTTGAACTAAACATTTTCAGTGTAGAGATGCTGATACATGATATGCAGGAAGCTGCTGGAGCGCAGCAAATGCCACGCTGCAGCAGACTTGACTAATCGAGTCTAGTTTGACACATTGGAATTCCAGCATGTCGGAGCAGCCTTGCTGCTCATGTATAGGCAACCTCCATTGTGAAGTACTAGGAAAATGCACATTAGGCTGACTTAATGCGCATCAACTAAAGTGCATGCTTTTTAAGTGATGCTTAATGTGCATTAACGTATTTTAATGTGCATTAAGTAAAAAGCACTGTTTTTTACACGACACTTTAATGTGCATTAAAATGTGCTAATGATCATTGAAGCACGTGTGTAGATATGCCCTCTAGAGACAGCATAAAGAAACCTGTAGCAGATAACCATCACCTTTTCCATCTATTGAAATAGCCAATAAAGGTAATCTAAACATAAATAAAAAGCAAGATAGAGTTACAGTAGACAAAAGGATCATATCTGAGAGATGTTGGGCCCCTCTACATGTACAGATAAAGGTGCAATGGGATCTAATACACAACCCACAGAACTGCATCTCCTGCCATGCTACATATGCCTGGCAGGAGGAGTAAATCTGGGATTGTGAATCACATCGCATCACGCCTTACTGCCAGTACGGGAGCAACGTGATTCTGGGCTCCCCCTGCACTGGCAGGAAGCAAGTTCCCATGGCTGGAAGCCTCCTCAGATGATGGGGCTCCCAGACATGAGGACACCTCATGCATCTCTGTAGCTGGGAAACAGCTGCAGTGATCTCCCAGCTGTGGGGGCACACCACACATCCCCAAATGCTGGGAGACTAGAGCAACTGTGGTCTTCCAGCCACAGGGATATATGGTATGACCCTGTGGCTGGAATACTGCAGGCAGCTACAGTCTTCCAGCTGTAGGATGTGCCCAGCAGTTGATGGGGCTCCACACTGTGGGGGTACGTGCTCCCACAGCTGGGAGCCAGCGTCAGCTAGGAGCTGCCAGGCTTGGGAATGCACATAGGCCCCCACAGCTGGGGCTCTGTTCAGCTGATAGGGCTCCCAGCCATAGGGGCACAGGCTAAACATGCAAATTAAAGCTGAATAGCAACCAGCTAAAAGTCATGACACATTTTTCAGCAATAACTTTATAGTTCATTATATCTTTTTAACGAACCATGGTTAATTTGTAGAAGTAGCCAGTCTAACTTAATTGCACAATTAACCAGGTAATTGTGTAGTACCTGTAACCTGTAGAGGAGGCCACTCTTACCCTGAAAAGTTAAAAGCAAAACAGCATTACACACACACACCTAAAAATATTAAATGTTCAGATGCTATTAAAATTAGTAAATTATCCACCTCTGTCAGTACATGTGAATCTTAGAAAAAGATACATTTTAGACCTGATTACCTCAACATGATAACAACTATCATATGTTAACTACTCCATCCTGAATTTGTATGATAACAGTGAAGAGGCAAACCACACAATGAAATCCTAATCAGGCAGGGCTTGGACTACAAAAGGAATAGCTCACTTTATTTATTTATTTTTATGAAAGTTACTATTGCCCATAGGCCTATGTGAAAAAGAAGTGTCTTGGAAAAATAGTCTTTGCACATGAAAGTACTGACCAGAATGTTTAAGTACTGGTAAACAGAAATACAGTAACCACAATAAAACACAGAAAGCATCTGCCAAGCCAGTTACAAACCAAAATCCATGGTCTGTCATGACCCAAAGGGTATGATTTTGTGTGCGCTTCGGCACTGCAGAATTATTTCCCGCCACATGGAGCTTTCTTTGCGCGGTGCAATTCTCAGTTGCAAAGAGAAAACCCCGGTGCAAAGGAGTTCCCACCATTCGCATGTAAATTTGTGTCCCACTATTGGCTGTTTCCAAATTATTCCCACGTGGCGGCTAGCGATTGGCTTGCTAGCCGTATAAGAGGCTTGAGCGGTTTCCGTCCAAGTTGGAGGAGGAGAAGGAGGACTTCACATCTCGTGAAGAACTCTAAGTGCGCTGTGGAGCTTAACGAACCCAGCGTGTGCCTTAAGAAGGATACAGGGGCCTGATCAACCTCTAGCCTCTCCCCGTTGCCACCTGATCCCTCGACGTACCCTTCCCTGAGCGCTCATGGAGAGTCACCTTTCGGACTCTCATCGTGGTATCCAGAGCTCTTCTCGGGTTATTTCATCCGGTTGATTCGATGGGCTCGCGGTTCTATAGCTCTCAGCCGGCCTTGGACCAGAGTTCGCGGTTAGAACTCTTGTCCGCTCTTCTTCTTTTCTATCTGTAACTGCAACGCAAGCAAGTGTTCCTGCCTGCACCGCGACCATCTACGGTGTAAGTAAAATAATCTTTAATCAACCTCTACACATCCGTGCCTAATTCTAGTCCGCCGTGCCGAATTCCCCAACCCACGTGCCAGGGCTGCTGGCCACAGCCCGCCGTGTGCCCCCGAAAGCCTCGGACTGCTCCCGGCCCGCACACTCTCTAAACATGATCAAGGGTATTAAAGGCCTCATGCTTTGCTGTCATATATGCTAAATAGCAGAAAGTACCTTTTTGCTTTAAACCATATAGTCAGACTTCTGAGAACTAGATAAAGCATGTAGTCAGACATCAGTCTGACACTGCTGTAGTGATCATCAAAGAAAAAACAATGAGGCATTTCAGCCGGCTTTGTATCCCGTATTATGGACTTCAATATATTTGCAGTGAGTTCATACAATTTACTTGGGAAATTACTTGTATACCCTGGGAATGGGTATTTACTTATATCATATCATCACTACACCATAATAAAACAAATGGCAAAACTGAACCAGCCACTAACATTGCTATGTTTAGGAAATGACATGTCTTAAAGAGTAACTCCTTGATCACATAACATAATAGTGGATAGACATATTGTAACAGTACCAGGCCCCAGAGGTGGCCATGATGCCCCCTGCTGACCATGTGGCTCCTGATCTACTCTGGGTCCCTCAGAACCTTTCCCTTGTCTCTTGCCTACCACACCTTGATGTAATTAACTGATGGGTTCAAAGGGAGACTGCCCCTGGGTCCCAGATCGAGCCCCTGTTCCATCTCTTGGCCAGCTGATCTCTCAGACCCCAGTGTTCCCAATCCTGTCCCTCTTGCTAAGCAGGCCCTCTTGGTCTGTCTGTGCCCCCAAGGTACCTATCACCTCAAGCTAATTGTGGCCTCTAATTTCCTCTACAGCCATGTTCATGCCTTGTAGTTGTTACCAATTAATCATATTAGACCAATTGGAGATAGTCCAGTGGAGGGCAACAAAAATGATTAGGGGGCTGAGGGAACTGGGTTTAGTTAGTCTGGAGAAGGGGACTGAGGGGGGATTTAACAGCAGCTTTCAACTGCCTGAAAGTTGGTTCCAAAGAGGATGGAGCTAAACTTTTCTCAGTGGTGGCAGATGGCAGAACAAAGAGCAGTGGATTCAAGTTGCAGCAAAGGAAGTTTAAGTTAGATTTTAGAAAAAAACCTCACTAGAAGGGTAGTAAAGCACGGGAACAGGTTACCCAGAAAAGTTGTGGAGTCTTCATCCTTGGAGGTTTTTAAAACCTGGCTAGACAAAGCCTTGGCTGGAATGATCTAGCTGGAGATGGTCCTGCTTTGAGTAGTGGTTGGACTAACATGCTGTGGTCCCTTCCAACCCTAATTTTCTATGATTCCATGATCTTAGGGCATTTGGCCCCAAGCCAATATCAGGCCTCCTCACCCTTGGTGGGGCTTTGGCTTCTACCCCTTTTCTCTAGCTAGGCCCTTTAGCCTAGGCCCAGTAGTCCTGGACCTGACTTCTGGGCTCCATCCCTGCTTTGGCTCTGGGTCCTCGGCCCCAGTGTCTCTACCTTTCTCAGGCACCAGGACCCCTGGCCTTGTCTCTGCCCTGCTTGGGCACTGCTAGTAACTCTCTACCCCAGACAGTCCCAACCCAAGCCACCAATATCAACTAAAAAAAAAAATGCTTAAGCACATTGGTTATAACTAAAGCTCTTAGCCCACTGGCTGTATAATCAAACTTCCCTCCTACCCTGGTTATATTCCCCTACAAGTCTTTAGCACCTTACTTACATTCCCAGGGAAGCTCAGGAATCAGCCAGGCATGCTGCTGCAGTTTTCCTGCAGCTTGAAGGGCTAGACTGCCTGTCCAGACACAGGCACTGAGCCTATATGCCTCCCAAACCCTGCCCCTTCTGGTCAAGGGGTTCTTCAGCCACTTGCAGGGGTTTACAATTACAGCGTGACAGCTAGCTCCAAGGCAGGTCACACAACTGCTGTTCTGACTCCTTTACCAGGGACCCTGCTACCCAAGTAGGGCTCTCTCCGATTGTCCTATTGAAGAGCTGCTAGCATTACAATAGACACTCATAGCTTCTGGCCCCTCGCTGCCTATTCCCCTGCAGCCAGTTCACCAAAGGTAGTGTTTCCCTCTATCTGGAAAAATCTCTGCTGCTGCTTGCCCCTTAAAGTAATGGGGAACCTATGGCTCCCTGGTACACATATATTTCACTGAAACATATCCCCGTTACAAACATAAGATGAAAACACACACAAGAAAGATACTGAATGCTACCATCCACTGAGACCTGATTGCCAGGATTTAGAAGGAATGTAGGACCATAAGCAAATAAGAACGTCTCAAAACACCATACCAACTATGGCATATGGAAGAATCAAGTCTGAAGCAGCCTCCTGTCCTCCAAGGAAAACTTGTACTTGTTCTAACATCAAATCTTCTGTAAGACCTGCTCAAAATGCTGTAAAATAGCAAGGTGTGAAATAACAACCTTCCCAGACTCAGAGGAAAAAGTCTTTGTTGCCAAGCAAACTGAGAGGTTTGCCTTATTAAAGACTTGGTATGACTTGTTTATATACACACACACACAATACAGACTCTAAAAGTATATAATATATATGGTATATGATAAATAAATACATAAATACTATATAAAGTTATATAGCATTCATTAATTTTGCAAAATGATTATGGGAGTCATTTTTAATTCTGCCATCTCAAAACAGTGTAATGCAAAGAATGTTAAAATATATGGATTCCCAACCGGGATCTCTATAATTGGATTATGTCTAAGAATTTAGGTCAAGTTAAAGATCCACTGGGACCTGTGTAGTTAAGGCATAGATTTTTTTTAGCCAGCAGCATGCAAGGAATGTGACTAGTATCACATCCAGGCACTTTCTACTCCCCCATCTGAATGACCAAGGGCCAATTTACAATTGAATCAAATAGGGGCAGCCTTGGCAGGAGTTGAACTCAAACCTATAGCGAGCTGTAGTGAAACACCTTCCCTCCTCTGCCATCACACCCCCTTGTGTAAGAACTCATTATGTGTTTAAATGGCACAAGATAGCACTGACATGCCATGCTAGCTTTATGGATGCTACTTCCCAGCTCAAGCTGAGAGATGCTGAGGCTAGGAATAGATGTTGCATTTGACCCAGGAATTGTTGTGTCTGCATTTGTCCCAGAATATGTGAGATCTGGTATTGACATGTACATACATGGCCCTTCTAATCAGCGAACAGGTGAATGCGTTGCTGCTTTTCTTCCATATGGATTCAATGATGCAATCCCAGGACAACCGTTCACGTGCATTTTTTGTCCCAGGACCAAATGTTAGCTTTTCCTATCCTGTGAACCTTTTTAGTGTGTCCCCCAGGACAATGGACATGGACAATGATGGCACTTTGCCCAGGAGAAAATGCTTCCTCCTGGGACAAATGCAGTCTGTTTGTAGTCTGAGCTTATTAAGCAACTTATTAACCAACAGCCCCACACTCATGCAGCTATAGTGCTTCTGGTTTGGAAGCTTGCATCGTGTATCTCAGCACAACACAGCTTTTTACCAAAGAGGCATATCGTTTGAGAATTCCATTTTCAGGAAGTGCATGTTAAAATAGAACGTCATATATAGAGAGGGAAGAATAAAGCCTAACCATTGCACTGTGTTGACTCTGGGTAGAATTTGGGGGAAAAGAGAGAATTCAAGTCCTGTGCTGGGAAGGAAGAACTGAAGCTGTGCAGCTGAGAGGACTGCTCTCTTTCCATAGGGGGATGGAGACAGGGGTGGGAAATGTAATTGAGGGAAGTGGTCTAGTGAGGTGCCATATGAAGTGCCACTGATTTCACAGTAATGTGAATAACTGTGTCTGGGGTCAGGACATAATGAATTATACATGATATAACAAAGATTCTGGACCTGCCTATATTTTTGAAGGCACAGAAGATAAGGGCAGTGCCTTCCCCATTTGCTTTAATCTACTTGTATCTCCTAACTGGGAAAAAAAACCTAGGAATCTGGTACTGACTCTATGAGGAACAGGAAAGAGCTTTTCAGGAGCAGGAATTGAATATGCTGTGAAGAGCTTTATTCTCAGTTTACACTCTCTCCGAGTAGCAGTGATGGGCAGATCTTCTGGAAATCTTTCTCTTTCTGGGAAACTAGAATCAGATTCTTTCCTACTCAATGGACATATTAGTATATAGGCCACTGAATATCTACCTTTGAAACATGGCTTTGATATGTCAGTTCCTTTTCTTGGGCCTGGCCGGAAGGAATATCTATGAAGAAAATGGCCATAGTTCAATGAAAGAGCATTACATTTCATTTCCTTCATTGCTTTGTCTCCTCCCTTTTCTAATGAAGTGTTATCCCCACTTCTGCTTTCTCTGGAGATGTTGCTCTGTCTCTGAGCTCATAAGTCTGGCAAGACTGATTTGCTAAAATATCTTTCTTGTTCACCATACAGATTTTCCCAGGCACTCTCTGCTCCAGTCAAAATACTTGCAGGAAAGCTAACTAGACTTCACCGTTGGCTCACTTTTACCTTATAGGACCTAAAATAGTCCCTAGCTATCTTCTTTTCACTGGTACAATATGGTCCAGGCAAGTTATATGACATTTTTTAGCATGTTTGGTTTTCATTACAGCGACTCTCAGAGTTTGGAGGTTTAGAATTTTACCAGAAAAAAAGATCAAGAATCCTTTAAATCACATATGTGCATGTAAGCTGCTTGCATATGGATGCATTTAAGCTTTTTAAAATGCTGAACATTTCTTTACAATACAGATGCTACAGAAATGGCACCATTGATTCTGACTCCCTTAGAATGTGATTAATAAATAGTTCAAAGTGTTTTCTCATAGGAAATGTCGCCCTCAAGTTAAATTTTTGTCCCCCCAAAATTAAATAATTGGGCCTGATTATGTACATATATACATAGGTACAAACTATACTCCATAGAAAATCTGTCTATATATAATAGCAAGACTTGGCCTTTCAAGTCTATTGTTTTTATCCATAGACATTAGTAAGAAAACTCCTTTTAAAATCACTAAAATAAAAAAAGAATGAAGCCTTTATTTTGTAGATGGCTTTGTTGTGTTGAGTATTATCTTTAAATGAGGAACTTCACAGAAATTTAAAAAAAAAAGAGATCCTCACCTACATAGAGAAAACCAAATTAGGAAACCTAAAATCTCATATACTAAATACTAAAAGTTCCATGTGTTTAGGACATATATTAAAACAGGTTTTGTCTGTTTGTGTGTCTGTAGTTTAAATATAGATCTTTCCCAGATCCTTATTATAGGGCTTTTATTGAAGAAATGCACTGTGATTTCAAAAGGAGGGAGCAAATGACTACCACATGACAACAAATGTTTTAGGCATCAGGGGTATCAGGGAAAAAAGGTGACCTGAGAAAAGTTAGAGAGCCTGTGGTGGTGCCACTTTGAGCTCTTGCCTCCTTTTTTCTGCAGTTGCCCAGGCTTGGGCCCCTCAAGTATATTCCAATTCTCGCCTGCCATGTCTTGATTATTTTATGAAGTTATTAGTCGGGAGGTGTTACTTCTTTTATAGTGCAGTCGGACACGGGCAATCTACATGGGAATTAACTGGGGTCATAGCCTCTCCTGTGTCTCTTCCAGATGACACCCAAACTTTAAGTCATTGATAGAATCACAGTCTTATTTGGGTTAAACAATTTTCTTTATTTGTTTGTGATTTACTTTTACATCTATAACAAACCCACAGCTGTACAGACTATGGTTATTCTATGCCATTCAGGTAACTCTTAATTTTAACTTTGGACATATTAGACTTGCTCACTCCACTCTCAGATAATATAAAGTTTAGGATAATTATAATTCAACAGTTCAAACTAAACAAGGATTTTTTTATTTATATACAACTTTTCTTTTCTTTTACATTTTTTTCTTTATCAAACAGTTTGCCCCATCTCCGGGCAAGATCTTATCTCTCCAGATAGTACAACTCTCAGCTTAACTGGGTCTGGTCAAGCTCTCTCTTTCAATCAGGACCTGTCTTCGGGGTTCTCTCTCCCCCAGCAGCCTTCTCGTGTTTTTTCTCTTGCTGAGTTGTTTTCCATTCCTCTCTCTTTCAGTGTGTCACCCCTTCCCTCCTGGGACTGCTCTTTTTTTATCAAGCAACTGCTGTGGAAATGGTGCTCTCTCCCCGTCTTCTCTTCTCCCCTCCACTCAGTCTTGTTCCCCTTGGTAAGTATCTGATTTTTACCCAGTTCCTCTCCACAGAGCCAAATAGAGAGGGAGCAATTTGATAGGAGATTTGTGAGAAGAGACAGGTGTGGCAGTGACCTAGTTGTGTCTCTTGGCAGTGAAGAGTTGCTTGAAAGAAATGCTTGCTAAAACGTCCTGTGATGGTTGAACCAGGTTTCTGTTGCTTACAGCTAAGAAGTTTAGTTAAAAGTTTAGAGGAAACTGTTTGTGGCAAAGTGCTTGCTAGGCTCTGTGATGTTCAGACCAGGCGTTTCCTGTAATTTGTTGATGCATTATAAAATGTGTGCCATAGCTAAGAGTTTAATTAAAGTTAAAACCTAGTTAAGGCCGGCTTTGTTAGTGATGGTGCAGCTAAAATTAATCATATAAGGAAAACGCAAAGGCTTGTACTGCTATTGGTTAATCATATAAGGAAAGTTTGCAGCATGAAAATTGTCATTCTGTGAGCCGGTGGATTTTAAGGAGCCCAAAGACTGAATAATAGGGTCCTTCCCGGTAGCCCCTTGGACAGCGCAGATTGGGGATGCCTGACTTAGCTGGATCTAGAGAGGCTTGTCGTATACCAGGCATCAAAAGGGACTGCCGATAAGTTGCCGACTCAAAATTTTACTGTCTGTTATTGTTGTATTGTTATGCTTCGCATAGTTGTGTGTTTGTTAGATCAATAAACCTTTCTTACCTTTTACTCCTGACCACTCTCTCAATCCCGAACCCTCCCTCCACAGGCGGCTGGGACAGACAGGATCAGAACAGGTAATGATGATGGCAGCAAGTGGACAGCCTCTAAGGGTACATCCAGATATCCAGGGGTCAAAAAAAAATGCAGAGAAAAAAAGCGGGGCAGGGCATGGTCCCAGACTGTGCCCTGAGGCAACCAGAAGCTAGGTTCTCCACAGAGATGCTCTGGTAGCTGCCAGAGTGTCTCTGTGGCTGACCCTTGCCCTGGTGCTGAAGCACACTGCCTGCCTGTACAGGGCAGGCAGCATGCCAGCCACAGAGAACTGGACCCAGGCTCCAGTGCCGGTAAGTAGCGGGTAGAGGGGGATGGAGGAAGGGGGAGGGAACCATGGGGGGGAGGGGACCATGAGGACCCCCGCCAGCTCCACCCCCTCCCCAGAATGCTGCCCTGCCCAGCCCCACCCCCACTTGCCCCCTGCCCCCTCAATCCCTTCCCCACCCCCTCAAACTCCACATCCCTGCCCCTCAGGGCCCCATCATCCCAAGAATTAAAAAAGAAACAACAAACTGCGCCCCCCACACTCACCGGCACTAGCAGCTGCCATCAGGGTCACTGGGACCCCCCCTGCACAGTGTGAGTCTGGGTGACAGCCACAGTGGCATCAGCCCAGGCCTCGCTGCCCCCCACTGCCCCACTGCTACTGCCAGTGAGTAGAGGCTTTTTTTTTTCATAAATCTGGAGGCTGGGTTGTGGGGGTCTGCCATCAGGGGGGCTGGGGTTGCAAGCAGAGGATGGGAGCAAGTGGGGGTGGGGCATGTGGGCCCTTCAGGGGGACTGCAGCCCCTGTGAAGGGGCTGTAACCCCTGTGGGGGGCAGCAAAATGTATAGGTATTTAGAATTCACTTTATTATAATGATAGAGTCACTGGTAGGCTTCCAAATTGCTTTAACACTGTAGATATATCAATAAAACATTGCCCAACTGATCGCTCTCTCTCTCTCTGTATATATATATTTATATATATATATAGTGGTCTTCTATTTTAGTTATGGAGGAACATGGATTTTGGGGTATTTTACAGAGTGCCTTTGGGAATTTTTCTATCAGGGATTTTTCAGTTTTCAAATAGGGAACACCAGTTGACTGCACACGCATGGAGCTGATACCGGAGCTGTGGAGCCTGGCACAGCTATTTGCATCCTTGCCACTGCTTGCTGCAGCTGCCCAGAGCCCAGGCAGACTACAAACATCTGTGCTGGGCTCTGGAGCCCAGTCACCAGCTCTGTGCTGACAGCAGGGGAGAGACTGTGCTGAGAGCAGGGGAGAGACTGGGGTTGTGCTGCCCCAGGCCCCTCCCCCACTGCCTACTCTGAGGTGTGCATTCATGTGCTGGTACAGAGCTGATGCCTGGGCTCTGGAGCCTGGCACAGCTGTTTGTAGCCTCCTGGCTGGAGCCAGCCCCGGCTCTGGGTAGCTGCTGCCAGCCAGGAGCCCAAGCTGCTCCCTGCAGGCAGCTGGAATGCTGCAAGCCCTGCTGGGAGCAGCCAGGCTCCATCGCTGGCAGCAGCTACCCAGAGCCAGGGCTGGCCATACTGTGCCAAGGAAAATGGCCTCGCATGCCATGCTCAGCACGAATGCTGGGGGTTGCCAACCCCTTGTCTTTCCTTTGGTACCTGTGCACATTTTTGTCGCGTATGACTTGCAGGTGTATGCAGTGATGTTTCCCTTATAGCTAAGAAAATAAAGTACTCTAATGATGGCATAATAAAAACATGCACGAACATATTAAAACCATACCTGCCTAGGCCATGTAATGTAATTTCAGGGTCTTTTATGGACAACAGTAACTACGTTCAAGTTTCTGGCAGAGCTTTTAGACTGCAAGAATACTTAGCAAAACACAGTGCATTAAATATCAACATGTGAGACAGAAACTTTATATCCATAGTGGAACTGTTTAATATCAGAAGAGACTTCTGAGAGTCGTCAAGAAAGTTTTCAAACAAGAAACATCTACCGGACTCACATATGATATCTACTGCATTTTTGTGAAAACCAAACAACAATTGCGCACCAGAAGGAACACACACTGAAAATCTATGAAAGACAAGAATAACCAACTACCTGTGGGTGCCCACTTCTCACAGGACAATCACTCCCTCTCCGATCTCTCAGTTTTAATCCTCAAAGGGAACTTATAAAACACCTTCTGTGGACAAGCCTACAATTATCACTTCATAAATCTACTGGATACAAAAAATCATGGATTCGATATAGACAATGGTTTTATGACACATTACAACCCGCCTGACAACTCATTCAACAGGTACTTGCCTGACCTGACCTCTTACATTCTTCTTTCCCTCCACCTTTTCTCCCCTCCCCTCCCCTCCCCTACTTTTCTGCCCTTTGTTTTCCTGATTTCCTACTATTTCCTTGTTTATCGAGAGCCTCTTTCTTACTCTGTATTATTACCTCCGTAAAGTTTCCCTTTGGCCTTTTTCCCCTGCTTTCTTCCCCTTCCCTCCTCTGCTTTACCTTTTTATTCTCTCACATTTTGAGCTTCTTTTGTCCCTGTTTTTCTGATTTCCAGCTCTTTTCTTTTTTCACTGGCAGCCTCTTTTCCACCTTGTATTCTATCACTGCAATGCCTCCCTTTAGCCTTTTTGCCCCTGCTCTCTTACCTCTCCCCTCTCTGCTTTACTTTTTGTGTTTCTAATTTTTACCTATTTATATTCTCACTGACATCCTGCCGCACATTTAGCTTCTCTCACTTCTTGGAATCTCAGAACAGCAGAGACTCCCTATGCCTGATGAAGGGTGACTGTGCCCGAAAGCTTGCTAAGAACTTTTTTCCAACTACTCAGTTGGTCTAATAAAAGATATTACATCTACCCAAAGAACCTTGCCTGCCTTTTGTAAAAAAAGACATTTTTAAAGACCCTGTAAAAGAGGCAAGAGACATTTTTACTGGAAAATCTATCTGCACAAAGGAAACAATTTACCACTATTGTGCAACAGATACAGCCATTAACAACTATTCACAAGCTCTGGGGAAAAATTGCAATGAGATTTGCAGGGTTGTCAGCCATGTGACTTGAATTAAAGTTCACCAGAGTTCTATGATGAAATCTTTGTGCAAAGTGCTCAACATTGACCCCTTCAAAGTTTTAATTGCTGCAAGTATATTGTCAACTTGAAACAATAAGTTGTAAATTGTCAAAAGAGTAGAGGGGGAATTAGATGCCAAATCATTGTTAATAATAGCAGGAGCTGCAGGTTTGAGTCCCTGTATCCTGAGCTGTAAACATACCCTTAAGAGGCTGTAAGCTTGCAAAAAATAAATCATGTCCCTCAGAGAGATGTGCAGACTGTGTGGCCACCTGTGACAACAACTTCTTCATCAGTAACATGAGACATGCTCCTGCTGGTGGCCACCAGAAGATTGTTTTGCAGGCAACAGGCTCATCTGACTTCAAGAGGAACTGATGATACTTCCTTTGCATACAATTGGTTTTTCACTGCCAGAGAGCAGAAGAATGTTTCCCTCTTTAACCATTTATAGCTGTTCCTATAACAAAAAGAGGTCAGATTAAGCCTCTTTCCATCAGCCTTCATGAAAAAAACATACAGTTGGAAGAAACCTTCAAAACTGCTAGCATAGATCTACTGTGAAAGTAGTACCTATAGGAAGCCATTATGGGATCCCGTGATTATTGCCCATCAGCTACTTCCAGATTAAATCCTTATCATTTACAGGTAAAAAGTTGATTATTTTTTCATATGAGCCCTGTAAAGATAACCTACTACTTATTGTAAGTAATGTGTCCCCTAATGTGCTCAGTTTAAGCTGGTTAGCAGGCTTACTTTGTATTCAATCTATGGAGGATATGGATCTCATAGCCCACTGAAGTGATGGCAGTAGGGGTGCACTGATAGAGATTTTGGGGGCCGATACCAATACCTGATATTCAAGGAGAATATTGGCCAATACCAATCTGATTTCTGATAAAGCTGCCTCCAGCTAATAAGTCTGCATGGTGGAAGGGGAGGAGGGAGGGAAGGGATGTGGGGGACAGATCAACACCCCTCATGGTGAGGGAGGGAGCAGGAGCAGGGGCAGGTGCTGCCCAGCTGGGGTGGGCCAGGCATGGGATGGAGCTGTGGCTCATGAGGGAGTGGCTTGCACCACTGCTTGCACCCCAGGAAAGTACGGCGGGGGCGTGTGCCCCCTGATCTATGTGAGGTGGGGCAGGGCAGGCAGGCTGCAGCTGCAGACTGGAGCTGGAGCTGCACAGGGCTCTTCTTGTCAGTGGCTGGGCTCAGAGTGGGCACTGGCAGGCCTGGGAGGGGGCTACAGCCACCCCAAATTTTGCCACAGCTTCACTCCCAGTGCCACCACTGTCAGCCACCCAGTGCAGCTCTGGCTCTTCCTGGTGTGTGGGTGCAGGTGGAGTGTTGAGCTGGGGCTGCAACAGGAGACTGGTGGCAGTAGTGCCAGGAGCGGAGCTGAGGTGAAATTTGGGGTGGCTGCAGCAACCTCCCAGAGCCATCAGTGCCCACTCTGATCCCAGCCCCCGGCAAAAAGAGCCCCATACAGCTCTGGCTCCAGCCTGCAGCTGCAGCCCTCCTGCCCCGCCCCACACAGATTCAGGGGCACACCCCCCCCATATGCCCCGGAACGGCCCTGACATGAGCCACACCTCCATCCTGAACCCACCCCGCTCCAGCTGGGCAGTGCCTGCCTTTGCCCCTGCCCCCTCCCTCACCCCAGGAGGTGTTGATCTGCCACCCCCATGCCCCTTCCCTCCCCCCTTCCATTCCTCCACAACAGATTTACCAGCTGGAGAAAGCGCTCCATGCTGCTGGCTCTGCCTCTCACTGCCTGAGTGCTGTACTGCAGCTGCACACAGCATGGGCATTTTTTGGCCAAATTATCAGCCCCATGGGGCCAATTTCTGATACAGCCAATTTTCTTTATATTGGTACTAATCTGATATCAGACCGACATATCGGTGCACCTCTAGATGACAGGATCAAAGACAATCTCTCCCCCATAGCTACTTCACAGGTAATATTTTCAAAAAGTTTGTATCACCTTCAATACAAAATATTCATCATTACATTCATTTGCCGAAACATTCATTAAAAGTTGGGACCTAATTCATCATTATTTTATTCCAACCTCACCTTTATGGTGGTAACAAAGTAGATTGCAATGGACTTCCAACAGTGTAACACAGTTGGAAGTGTAACAGTAACAGTGTAACAGTATAGCAAGGAATCAGACCCTTTATGTTTACATATTTTTGCCATATTTTCCATTTATGTTTCCCCCCCTCCCTTGAAAACTGATACACATTTCTATTGCAAAAGATGCTAAAAGATTTAAAGGAGGAGACATAGGCAATATGTAGGGGGATGCCCTGAGAGCACTGGTGCCCGCCCGACAGTGAGCGCTCCAGCTGGTAGAGGCACGGAGAGCACTTGGGCGCCCCTCTAAAATTAGCTCCACCAGCACTTCTGGCACCATGCTGGCACTTCTGCTGCCTCCATGCCGCTAACGCACTTAGTGACTGGCTGCTAGGGGACCCCCCACCCTCCAGTCGCTAGCTAGCTGGTGGGGGATCCCCCCCCAGTTGCCGGTTGGCCGCTGGGGGACCCCCATGGTCACCAGCTAGCCACTGGAGGACCACCCCGGTTGTGCCCTGCTGGTGCCCCCCCCAGACTTGGGAGGCACCAGTCACCCATGGGAGGAGACGTGGGGATGGAATATGGATTTTCTAGTAGTTAGGGACAAACTTCTCTTCCTCTTCCCCTAGATATTCCATGGTTCATTTGGGACAGGCTCCTCAAATTTAGCAAAACATCCAGCCCTATGGAATCTGCAAGTTTTGGCTGGCAATCTCGATTTTTCCAACTTCTGCCGATGCCAATAATACAATAAGTACAACCTCCTTTTGCAGTATTTCAGCACTCCTGCTTCCATTTCCTTCCAAAATCATTAATTTCAGAGAAAGGATAGATTAGAATGGACTCTCTTGTGCCTAACTAAATAAGCTGTGTTTGAATAACCTGTATTCCCTTTCCCTGGGACTGAAGGAAAGGCAGAACCAACAATTCGTCTTACATACCATAACTTGATAAACCAGGATTCATGATACCCTTCAGACCAGGAGACAGAGAGTGGAGCTGCTTCATAGTTGAGAGAGCATAGATAGATGAACCAAACCTGACTGAGTTGAAATTGAGCCATATTCAACAGACAGAAATGTTATCCAGACTACATTTTGGATTAACTTAGTGTGTGGTTCTTATTGACAACTATGAGGATACAATTAAGCCTAAGTCTGAGGGCATGGGCAACTGGTGCCTCCTGAGTCTGGGGGGATGCCAAATCACCAACAGGGCGGGGGGAGGTCTCCCAGCAGCTGATCACCAAGCCAGCAGCTGGCAATTGCAGTTTCACAGCTGGGTTTCCAGGGGATGCACAGCCAATCTCAGGGGGTGTACGTTTACCTGCGTGTACCTCCTACACATCGCCAGTGTCTGAAGGTACACTGTTTTGGAAAGAGGGAATGTGTAGTTTTGGTGTGAATCAGGATGATACATAGAGACTAAAATACAGACGTATATGAAACAGTAAAAGAAGAGGAAATCAGAAAGTGGGGGTAAAGGAAACAGAGGTCAAAGGGATTGTATTAAAAACTGAACCAAGGGCTCACTTAATTGTACTACAGTAGCTTAGCCAGGGGTCAGACTATGGTTTGATATGGGTGAGGCATACCAAGCTGGATGCCTAGCACCTAAAGAAAAATGTGAACATAAGACACCCAAGTTATAAGTCCCATGAGGCACAGTGGCAATACTGTCATATTGAAATTTTACTTTTTGGCTGCAATTTTTTTGGCCAAAAATATTTAGGATTTAGCTAACCACATTTATTTTTTACTGAAAAGTCAAAATTTTCAGTGGAAAATTTCATTTAAAATTTTAATTTTATTTGAGATTTTCTGTAAAAACTAAATAAAACAAACAAGAACTTTTCCAATCAGCTACATCTAGTACCTACACTATTTTCTTGGAACTAAACTCAGAGAGTCCTATTCCCATCTTCTGTCAGCCCAGAGTAACACTAAAGATGGCTACTTTAGGAATAATGCTTTCTTCAAAATTGAGGGGACTTTTCAGAAACATTCTACTACCCAATCCATAATGACTAGAACAATGGATGATAATAATAAACAAATAGGGCATGTCTACACAAGACACTTACTGCACATTAGCCTAATAACACTGCACAGCCATGTGTCACAGCAAAAACTGTGCTAATAGCCTACTGCGCAGTGTTATTAGGCTAATATGCAGTAAATGCCACTAAATAACCATATGCCAGCACTACTGCAGAGTAACTATAGGTACTGCACATTTAGTACTTTATTTCTCCGCAGCTGGAGTACTGCACCCAATTCTGGGCTCCTCAATTCAAGAAGGATGTAGTGAAGCTTGAGAAAGTCCAGAGGAGAGCCACGCATATAATCAGAGGACAAGAGAATAGGCCCTATGAAGAGGGGCTGAGTGCCGTGGGACTCTTTAATCTAGAAAAGTGCAGGCTCAGGGGGGACCTGGTGGCTGCCTATAAGTACACAAGGGGTGTTCATCAGAATCTGGGAGAATGTCTGTTCACCAGAGTGCCCCAAGGAAAAACAAGAACCAATGGTCATAAACTCCTACAAGACTGTTCCAGCTGGACATAACAAAAAATTTCTTTACTCTCCGAGTCCCCAAGACCTGGAATAAACACCCTCCAGATTGTCTCGGACGGCCAGAGCCGACTCGAGTTGCGTTAGAAATTGGTTGTACGTTAGGGCGGGCTGGTGAATGGAGAGGCAGACACAACTTATTGGTTGCAAAAAACTTTACTCACGCTGCTTGCAATCACGACGCAGGTGTTCCGGTCGTCTGAACAGACGGGGAGAAAGATCGATAGGTGATCAGTCTATCGATCAGCAGCCACAAGTCAGATAACTTCAGAGGCACTCTGCAGCGTGCTCAAAGCTCTTCGACTTGGGCGGAAGTCGCGCGGAATTTTAAACGGCCAGCGAGCCAATTATTAGCCGTCACGTGTGAATAATTTAGCACTGGCCAATAGTGAGGCACAAATTTACATTCGAATAGCGGGAACTCTTTGCACCGTGCATTTCTGTGCTGCAAAGAAGAAATGCATCCTGCAAAGGAAACTGCAAATTGGCGGGAACTCTCTCCTATACGCGGGTGCTCAATTGCAGCAGAACACTCTGCCGTGCAAAGGAGCTCTCATGTGGCCAGGAAATTCCATAGTGCCGAGGCACAAAAATCACTGGGTCGTGACACAGATGTGGTGCAGGCACCTACTCTGGACTTATTCAAGAAACGCTTGGATGCTTATCTTGCTGGGGTCCTTTAACCCTAGCTGACTTTCTGACCCTGGAGCAGGGGGCTGGACTTGATGATCTTCAAGGTCCCTTCCAGCCCTAGTGTCTATGAAATCTATTAAATAAATGTGCAGTATCTAAGGCACATTAATAAATTAAATAAGTAGATGCACCCATAGAAGTCTAAATACAATATTTTTTTCAGTTTGAAGTGGGCCCTTTTACTTGGTCATAAAAATATGCCTAAGGGCTGTCTCAATTTTGAGACCACTTTTTTTTTTAAACAGTTCCTCCTGACTTTCTCTGCTGTAGTCTCCCATTGTGACATTTTCCTGGCACATAGTTAAAGAAGTCTTTAGGGTTGATATAAAACCAGAAAGTAACAATTCCCTTATGTGTACTTACTTGGCTGAATGTAAACATGGTGTGTACCAGGCAAGTAATATTGGCTTCCAATATCCATATGTGACTTGCTGGATATTCCTAAAGGTGTCAGGTCTCACCTCAATAAAGTGAGAGGTCAAGGTCTGAATTTTTGCAAACATTGGCATCAAAGACTGTTGATGAGGAAGAGAGAGGCATGTTTGGAAGCTTATGGATGATGAAGGCCCTGCCAAGTATTCTCTTTCCCAGGTGAAAAATAGTTCGCATTTAAAATGTGATGGAATCTTGCTAAAAAGATGAATATTTGAAGCCTGGAATTCACTTCACGCAAGCCTGCAGTTGCAAGTGAACTGCTTACACTTGAATAGGTAGTCTACCAAATAATTTTTTATGCATGTCAAAATGGTACAGGTTTCTAACTTTTTATTTACAAGAGCAAGAAAAATTGCTTATCATGTGGCATAAGTCTGATAAGTGATACAGAGGATCACCCCAAGTAACTTTAATTAATTTCATTGAGAAAGTCTAGTATATTTCCAAACTATTTATGTGTCTTTTTCCAGAATTATTCAGAGATATTACCCCAGAATTGACAAAAATCTTTAGAATGGTTTTTATAAAACTCTAATATGGCCTAGAGCCAAATAAGTGAGGGACAGGCTGTGTTTGTAAGCAGAAGTCAGAGGAACTGATTAGCTCAAGGGGTCGTTTAGACAGGTGTTGTAAAAAGACAGTACCAAAGTTCTAAAATTGGGTTTGAACTGAAGTATAAAGACAGTTTGAAATAGTTCCTTGGTTCTGGTAATCTTATAGAGACAATGCCAATACTTTTGTATATGCCTTTAGAAGAAAGTATGTAATGTTCATTTTTGCCTAGGAAATGGTTAATGAAAAGAAACACGCACTACTATTTGTGTTGATATCAAGTTATGGTGACACTAACTTGAAAAACCATTAATAAAAATGTCCAGTGCTGGCACTGTTACTGTGTTCTGTAGTATTGAGGAATCTAGATTTATTCACTGAAACGTAGATTTGATAGGAGCATGCTGGGGACTGTGAAGAATGTGGCTGAGGCCGGCTTTATTTTCACTTCTGCAATCTTAGCTGAGTTAGAGAGGGGTGGATTTAAACAGTTAGGTAGCAGATGGCAGATTCTTTCCAAGGATTCTGGAAGGGCAGTGCTGACCGATAGCACATGTGCAGGAGTCAGAGCCTTCCCCAGTGCTGCCCTAGCAGTGAGAGCTGATTGGTACCCATCATGGTTGCCAAAGTACACTTTCTGTTGTACTGTGTTAGACAAGCTTTATACTGTGCTGATCTTTTCCTCTCTTTCCATGTTTACAACAACAGTAGGATGTTCTCCTATATAGGAAGAGTAGGGGACAAAAGGACGGCTTCATGTGTCCTCTTTCCACTTCGGAGTACTAGTGTATGGCCATGAAATATAGAATTTTCAGAATCTTTGTATGCAGATAGAGTTATCTCAATTAGAAAGGTACCATTTACCAGCACTATTTAAACTACTTTGATTATTCTTAATTATTTTGTAGTGTAAGGACAAATCCATGGGCAACTGGTGCCTCCCAAGTCTGGGGTGGGCACCAGATCACCAACGGGGGGATTGCTGAGCCTGGAACTGCCAGTGGTGAAACCAGAAGTGCACTTCTGCTGGCACTTCCGATTTTGAGGCTGGCAATTTAAGGGATTTGCACGGCCAATCTCAAGGGTTGCACGTGCACCCACATGCACCATTTACGTGTCACCAAAGGACAAATTGTAGCATGCCAGATAACTCTGAATGGTAACTGTTAGCAAATATGAGGCATATGGGGTAGGTTATCTCATTCAAGAATGGAGGAGTTGGCTACTATCACATTAATGCCACCAGTGTGAATAATTTGTAGTAACTTTCTTCCCTGTCCACATTGAAAATGTGCATCTTTTATAGCCTTTACAACCTGAGGCACATTTTGTTTGACCATTCTTTTATCTCTGGATTTTGGTAGAAGGAAGATGAATTTAGGTTTAGATTATGTGAACCAGCAAAGTGCTCTAAAGTGATGGGAGAACGTTCAGTTTGGCAGGGAATTCAGGGAGTTTCAGATTAAGATCAAGCATTAATAGGAGAAAAGATAATCAGCTTTAGATCTGAGGTGAAAGTTCAAAATGACAGCCCTTCTTGCAGACAGGTTATTCTCATGATGTTTTTGTGTTGAACAGAATAAAACATCAAACAAGTCATTGTACAATAACCAGGGACTACCAAAATCATGATTATGTGATATTTGCAGAAATCACAATTTCAGGCAGTCTCCATGAAAAAGCGCAGGCTCACTGGAGAAGGGGAAGGGGAAGGGAGGGAGAGTAAAAAAAAAAGCTGCAAGAAGAGAAAAGGGTGGGAAGCCCTGGTATCCTGAAGCAGAGAGGGAGGGGAGGAAGAGGGAGCAAATCAGAGGCTGAGCCCCTGGCACAGTCCAGGAGCCATCCCAGGGCCAGGCAAGGAAGTGGGAGGGTTTTGGCATCAGTTTTTAAAGCACCCACAGGTGTGCTCCTGCAGCATGCATGCTCTTGCCTGAAGAGCAGGGATGTATGCTAAGAAATTTTCTAAGAGGGTCAAATACGTTTCAGTGCTGGACCATGCAGGACAGTATCCTGCAGAGACCTTGCACACAGATGGAGGTAGACTTTTCTGTAACTCCTGCAGTGTAACTCTGGATGTGTCCAGGAAAAGCAGCATAGATCATCATTGGAGTCCAAGGCACACATGAAGCAGAAAGTTGTTGCATAGACTGAAGTTCAGAGCAAGAATTAAGTGACCATGCTCCCCACATATAAAAGGACCACAGAGAGCAGCTTGGCAAGGCAAGAGGCAGCATTTTCCTGCATGGGGCACGTCCACACATGCAAGCACGTGCACTTGCAGCAGCTCAAATAGAAGCAGTGCAAATTTGAGCCTGGGCTTTTTGTCTCAGCACACATGGTCGGACATGCACTTTGTTGTGGAGCAAACTGTGCCACGTGGGGCAAAATAACCCTGCCTGGCTCCTCCCAAATCTGTACCCAGGGGGAGCTAGAGCCTGAGGCCAGCACCTGTGCTGGCCCCAGCAATATAAACACCTGCCCTGGCCAGCAGCTCAGGGCTACTTGCTCTCAGGAGCTTCTGAGGTCCAGCCACTTGGTATCTGGAGGCACTAGCCCCTTGTGTCAGCTAGACTGCTGAAGCAGCATCCCAAATTCACTTTTTAAAATACCCCAAAATTCACATTCTTCCACAATTAGAAAAAAAGAGACAGAAAGGGGGATTGATCAGATGGCTAATGTTTTATTGCTATATTTAAAATGTTAAAGAAATTTGGAAGCCTACCAGTGTCTCTAGCATCATAATAAAATAAATCCTAAATATCTATATGTTTTAATGTTTGTTTTTGGTTTCCTTATCATATGGTGGGTGTGTGATGGGGGGATGTGGGGTTTGCAGAAGGGGGTGGGAAGGGGGATGAGTGGGTGTGTGGGTAGGGGAGATATTTAGGGGGGGTGGGACTCCAGCATGAATGTTGCATGCCCCCAGCAGCTGGCAGGGCATGGCAGTGCTGGTGGCAGCAGGAGCATGGTGGCAGAGGTAAGTGGGGAGCTCCCACAGATGCCAACATTGCCAGCAGGGGGAGGGGTGGCGAGTGCTAAACAGGGGTCGGCAACCACCCACAGACACCGCTGGCAGTGACAGTGGTGGCTAGTGGTGATCACTGACTGTCCACAGATGCCGTCGCGGGCGAGACGGGGGCAGTGAGCGACGACTACCCACAGGTGCACTGACAGTGTCGGCGGTGCCTTTTCTCAGGGGGTGGACTGCCATGCTTGGGGGTGCACATGTACCCGTGTACACTGCCTATGCGTTGCGAATGGTCCCCTGCCCCCCACAGAGCAGAGCCCCTCCCACAGCACATGGACTACCCTGCCTGCAGGGTCCCAGGCCAATCCAGGGGCTACACCTCCCCCCCAGCCTCCCTGCTGGTTTCCAGTCCCCTACCTATTCCCTGGCTCTTCTCCAGCCTCTGGAGGCTGAAGATGAGCAGGAGAACAAGCAAGAGGCTGGAGAGAATAGGAGAACCCACAGGAGGCTCATTCCCCCCACCCCAACCCCTGTTGGTTCTCACAGCTTCCTGTTCATTCCCCTGCTCCTTATTCATTCCCCCATGCCCATCCATTCCTCTGCCCCCCATTCATTCCCCCTGCCCCCATTCATTCCCCCAGCTCCCCATTCATTC
>NW_005842384.1:1192003-1195650 GCF_000455745.1 Alligator sinensis | reverse complement strand
CTCCCCACTCATTCCCCCTGCCCCCGTTCATTTCCGCATCTCCTGTTCATTCCGCCTGCCCCCTATTAATTCCCCCTGCCCCCTGTTCATTTCCCCAACCCTCTGTTCATTCCCCCAGCTGCCCGCTTGCTCTTCCAGCCCCCCCACCCACTCACCAGCAGTAGCAAAGAGTGAGCAGGAGGCTGGAGAGAGAAGGGGAAGTTTTCAGTTTATCTCCAGCCTCCTGTTCTCTCCAGCTTCCTGCTCCTTCTCCTGCTTGTCTCCAGCTTTGGGAGGTGGGAGACAGCAGGGGAATGAGCAAGAGGTTGGAGACAGCCCCTGGACACATTTCCCTGCTGTCTCCAGCCCCCTGCTCATTCCTCTGCTCATCTCTGGCTCATCTATGGCTGGAGATGAGCAGGGGAACAAGGGGATATCCAGAGGTAAAAAAAAAAATGCAGGAAAAAAGTGGAAAAGTGCATGTGGCAACAGTGTGCTCTGCCCAAAGCCAGAGCCTGGCTAGCCAGAGCTGTGCTCTCCTGCTGGTCAGGCTCTGTGTGGCAGTATCATCACTGCTGTGGCCCCAGGAGTTCCCCAGAACCTCAGGTAAGGCTGCTAGTACCATCCCAGTGTTGGCCCCAGACTTTCCTACCCCGCCCAGGGTAACTTGCCATGAGCCAGAGTGCACATGGCACAGGTGTTCCCTGGGAACAACTAGTGGTGGCACAAGGTGCACCACCACTAGTTGTCCCCAGGGAGACAAACATCCATGCATGTCTGGATGTGGACATTCTGTCTTTAGTAAGTGAGATCCAGCACGTGCAGTTCCCTGATGTGGATAGCCTGGTGTCTTCCTTCAAGAAAGCCTTCAAACACTGTCCAGGTTTTAAGGTCCAGTATAGGGAGTCCAATCACCAGGCAAAGTGGAGAGTCACATGCCACTGTACTACTGCCACCAGAGCCTGTGCTTACAAGGTGGAATTTGTAGTTCAATGTAGTTGGTTACCACACCAAGCATATGCAGCACTACCAGCAGTCTGTGAGTTAGGAGCTGGAAATTACACTCAGTACAGAGTGCATGCTTAAGCTTTGTGATCTCTCAGGATGAAGTGACATTCAAGATCAATGATGTTTGTAGCTGATAAGACCACCTGATTCATGAAGTTCCTGACATGGTTTGAAGGCTGGCAGGATGTGATGCACCATACATATAACAAGTTGGTGGATTTGATTATTTGGGTTGAAGACAGGTCATTGCAATTCCTGTCAAGCTGTCCTCATGAAAACCCATGCAGAAGGGACCTGTTCCAGGCAATAGCTATGCAGCTGAACAAGTACCACACGTACAATCCATCACTGACACCTCAGTTCAGACAACCAGCTGCCCTCTTCCTTAGAGGTGTTCACATTTTGGACCCCAACCAGATGCTTGTTTTGAGTTGTGACTCTCAGCTACTGAAAGCCAACCTAGGATGGAGCATAAAATGAATGTGTTGCTTACATGAACTTAGTCAAAGAATTCCAGATGCCTGTGCCTATGCCTATGTTCTGGGACTCTCTCTGTGACCAGTTTCCACACCGTTATGCCCTGGCAAGACTCTGCCTTACCATTCCAATGAACTTGCTGGATGCTGAGCATGCCATCTCAATGTATGGACAAGTGCTCACCCCCCAAAGACAGAGAATATCTTCAGTAACTGTGGCCGGGTGCAGCATGCTTGCATTTAATACCTAGCATGAATTGCCTGTCTTAATGTTAGCACTCAGTTTCAGTAAACTCCTTTTTTAAATGTCCTTTATTAGTTACATGAATTGTAACTAATATCAACAATATGCACTTTATTAGCTAATACTAATAGATATTAGTTAATAGGTATTAGTTAATAAAGCGTATGTAGTTGGTATTAGTTACAATTCATGTTGTGCACAGCTTTATTTTCATAAGATATTTCATTTTAGAGTTTAATTAAATGCTTAGATGGTATTCGTTAATAAAGCATATATAGTTAGTATTACTTGCATATCATAGTGCGCATAGCTTTATTTTAATAAGATATTTTATTTTAGATCTTAAGTAAATGCTTAGACTGCTTAAGAAATGCCAATTAATAGCTTTCACAGGCTTAATCCACCATTAATTGCCATTATTATCAGTGAATTAAGCCTGCAGAAGCAATTAATGGACTCTTAGATTGTTTTATAATTCATTAATTAATGGTTTCCATGGCCTTAATCAGGAGATTAAGCCCGCAGAAGCCATTAGTTGATGCTTTACAATCTAAGCGGCAATTTGGAGCCATCTGGCAATTTGCAAGGAGCGGTATGGGGGGAGGGGGTGCTGCAAAAATGGCTGCTAACCCGGGGATCTGTCCACAAAGTTGGCCAGAAGCCACCTCAAGCTTGGTAGACCCCTAACAATAACGGAAGTGGATCTAATTTTCTCTATACACATATTTTAAAGCATCATTATTCAATTTGTTTTAAAAGGGCAATATCCTGGGTTTAATTATTTTTCAATTTTTTTCATGCCCTGTGAAAACAAGAAATAAAATCCTGTTCACTCATCACAGCTGTAGTTGTACACTTTAAACAGGATAACAGTCAGGTAATTAAATCTTCTCCTCTAGTATTGAAACAAAGTGGGTTGCATGAGCTTGATGTCAAAAGAGTGGCTGT
This sequence comes from Alligator sinensis, assembly GCF_000455745.1. Classification (NCBI taxonomy): domain Eukaryota; kingdom Metazoa; phylum Chordata; order Crocodylia; family Alligatoridae; genus Alligator; species Alligator sinensis. Next base: position 1,192,995 of record NW_005842384.1, on the reverse strand, counting down.
GTGTGGCAGGGCACTGGATGTGCCTGACACTTTAAGAGGTCAGGCAGACTGTTGAGCTGCTGGCAGGTGAAGGTCAGGGCTAAATGCTGAATCAGCTGAATGCAGGGTGGGAGCATCTTGGGAGTTGGTGGAGGAACTTCATCCAGCAGCAGGGGTGACTAGTGCCTCTTCAGTCTTGGGAAGGGCACGCTGTGGACTGGAAGCAGCCAGCCTGGCAAACTGTGGACCACCGGCCAGAATACAGGGAAAGCTACCTCCACCCTGGCTACCATGGGCCCCGAGGGAGGAGCCATGGCCTCTCCACCCAGCTCCGTGGGGCCACTGTTTGCCATCCTCAGCAGTGCTGAGTCAGGAGCCAATCTCAGGGGGGCACATGTCCCCCTACCAGTCACCTGTGTCTAGCAGAAAGGATGCAGCTCCTGACTCCCAGCTAGGAACTGGAAGTTGGGTAACATCACCAAAGAGGATTATTCGGCACTGGCTCACACCTGTAGGGAGAAAAACTAGGAAAGCCAACGCTGAAACTGAACTCAAGTTGGCTACAGAAATTAAAGCTAGAGGTTCTATCCAGGGTCACAGTTATGGAATGAGGCCCAGTGAGGGACCTGGGCACAGGTAGAGGCCAACTGGGGGTTCAGTGGAACTGGGCTACACAAAGGGTTGTGGGCAGCCTCCCTATTATCATATTTACCATCAAGGCTGTGGCGGGCCAGTAGGGGGTACTCCTACGTTGAGCCGCCCACCTCCCTGCTCCCGACCACCTTCCAGGCTCCGAGTGCCTCCCTTAGGGTGCCTCCCGTCCGGCCGACCCCTTCTCTGGAGCACACCCGCTAGCCTGGGGTTCCCGCTGCCACCATCCAAGGCTCTGGACTCACTTCTGGCTCTGTGCACCTTGGAAAACACAGGCCTGATCGTCCAATGGGTACTAGACCCAATACAAGCACTTGGGGCACTTCCCCAAGTCAGGGGCTTATTAGGAAGCCTCCCTTAGT
>NW_005842384.1:1191243-1191729 GCF_000455745.1 Alligator sinensis | reverse complement strand
CTTCCTGGCCCAGGCCTTTTTATCACCTCTCTGACCTCAGCAGCCCGGTCCAATCGAAGCTGCCAATACTGGCTACAAACCGTCCAATCTGCAAAGCATCCCTGGCTACCTGGGCCCGCGCGCAGAGCCGGGTCTTTCCCCCTCCTGCCCAGGTGACCAGAGCATCGCCTCCCAGGCACCAGGCTTTTGTCTGCAGACCAGGTGGGAGATCCCCGCTGTGAGGGATTCAACAGCAGCCTCTCAGGCTGGCTGAGACAGATCTCTGGAGAGGGGCACCGACGGGGCATTTCTGCTACAAAGGCATGGCAGGAGAAATGGAAAGTTGTGGAGTTAGCAACTGCAGAGCCCTCAGGGGATGTCACAGCCACTCCTAGGAACTGACCTTGTGACACTGTGCCTAAGCAGCACTTTATAATTTTGTGTGATCTTTTCTTCACCAATATTGACTAATATCTATTTACTTTACCAAATGCAATAGGCTTTTAC